>NC_143181.1:8489848-8792878 GCF_047325235.1 Durio zibethinus
CTTACGGTTTAATCCCAGTCACTTTTATTTTTCTAACTTACGATTCAGTCCCAGTCGTCATTAATCTTTGACTCATGGTTTAATCTTGATCATTTCTATAGTTTCTCAACTTGCGGTTTAATCCCAATCACTTTTATTTTTTTGACTTACGGTTCAATCCCAGTCGTCGTTAATCTTTGACTTGTGGTTTAATCCTGATCATTTCTATAGTTTTTCGACTTGCAGTTTAATCTCAGTCACTTTTATTTTTTGGACTCGCAGTTCAGTCCCAATCGTCATTAATCTCTGACTTATGGTTTAATCTCGGTCATTTCTATAGTTTCCAAACATACGGTTTAATCCCAGTTGCTTTTATTTTTCTGACTTGCAATTCAATCCCAGTCGTCATTAATCTTTGACTCGTGGTTTAATCTCGATCATTTTTATAGTTTTTTGACTTGTGGTTTAATCCCAATCACTTTTATTTTTTTGACTTGCGATTTAGTCTCAGTCATCGTTAATCCTTAACTCGTGGTTTAATCCCAGTCATTTTTATAGTTTCTCAACTTGCGATTTAATCTCAGTCGCTTTTATTTTTTTGACTTACAATTCAGTCTCAGTTGTCGTTAATTTTTGACTCGCGGTTCAATCTCGATCATTTTTATTTTCTTAACTTACGATTTAATTCTAATCGCTTTTATTTCTCTGACTTGCAGTTCAATCCCGGTCATTGTTAATCTTTGACTCGTGGTTCAATCCCAGTCATTTTTATTTTTCTGACTTACAGTTTAATCACAGTCGCTTTTATTTTTCTAACTTATGATTCAATCCCGGTTGTCATTAATCTTTGACTCACAGTTCAATCTCGATCGTTTTTATTTTCTTAACTTACGGTTTAATCTTAGTCACTTTTATTTTTTTTACTTACGGTTCAATCTCAGTCATCGTTATTTTTTAACTCACATTTTAATCCCAATCATTTTATTTTTATCATTATATTTTATGATATCATCTCAATTGTTCTTTTTCATTTAATTCGTAGTTCAATCCTATTTTAAAAAAAAAAACTAAAAAAATTTTTGAGTTAGCTTTGGACAGAATCATTGTCTTTGTCTTTACCATATTCCTAATTCTCAATAATGTGCAAAAAGAGACAGTTGTAGACACTGATTTTGTCTGGTTTACATTTTTTAATTCTTGAGTAATAATAATAATAATTTTAATAATAGTAATAATAATATTGGTTTAATTAAAATTAAAAATTTTAAAAAAATTAAAAAAAAAGAGAGAAAAAAAGAAAAGACAAACAAAAAAATCCAAACGGAATAAGAAATAAAGATATAAGGGGTTGGTGCCAATGGGTGCTGTGCACGACACCACTGGTCGCCCATGCCACTGCCCTAGCCATCATGCCACTGTCCTAGCCATCATGCCACCCCTTTATCCAGTCCCCTCACTAGGGCACTATAACACCATCAACACTCCCTACCACCACCATTACCAGCCCTATAAAGCACCCATTCTCTTTCACTTTTAACCTTTCGAACTCTTAGACACAAAACACATAGCCAGAGACCCAGTTCCTCTCCACCCAAAAATCCCAATTCCCTACATTCAGAAATCTTCAAACCCATATCGAAAACCTAAATACAAATGTAGACACTAAATTTGTCTGACTTTTAGTCAGGTCTCGTTTTAAAGTTCGCCACATGTATTAGGTTTTTCAGGCCTAAGCCTGATTTTGATTCGACTGGGCTTTGAGCCTGATTTTGATTCGACTGGGCTCTAAGCCTGATTTTGACTCAATTGGACTTCACACCTAATTTGATCCAACCAGACCCGAAGCCTAATCTCATTTTTTAAGCCCAAAACATATTTATATTTATATTTATATTTTATTTTTTACTTTTATATTTATTAATTAAACAAAAAATACAATTAATTAATAAAAAAAGATAAAAAACAGAGGGCTGATGTATAGCACCATTCCCAGTCCCATTAGACCAGCCACCCCAATCCCATCAGACCAGCCACCAAACAGTCACCAAACTAGCCACCTCTTCACCAAAACCTTACAGTCGCCTTACAGACACCTACGACCACCCCCTACAGCCCTTAGACCACCCACTGTCCTAAACATATACCCAGCCCTATAAAGAACCCAGCTTTCTCCCCTTCAAAGCTCTCGGACATCTCCATTCCTAGAAACACCAAACTCTCACCTACCAAAAACCCAGAGATCCCTATGCACCTGAAACCCAAACTTTAAACGTAAGTCTCCCCCATCCCCACCTATCAAAAAATAAAAAACCCAAAATAGATCCACAAAAATAAAAAAACAAAACCAAACGAACAGTCTTTTCCATGGAAAGGAGCCCCAGCTCCATAGCCACCTGTAACGAACAAAAAGATCATCAGTTAGTATTCAAAAAATTAAAAAAAAAACATAGAGAACTTCAAACCTCGATCTATAACGATTAGGGCTATTTCTCATGAAAAGGGTGACGGATCTAAGCTCAGGAGGTCAAAAGGAACTTCTTGATAAATTTTAGAATTTTTTGGTCATCGACGATTATCGATGATGACACTAAAGGCAACCCAAACGACGACCAATGCGACGACACAGTAACGGACCCCGGCCAAAGCCAGAGAGGATTTTTTGAAGCTAGAGACCTTTTTTTTTTTTTTAAAGAGGGGTGAAATGAACTAAAAAAAGGTTGACTTTTATAAAAAAAAAAAAAAAAAAAAAAACTAGCAAAACTAGCGTTGACAATGGGTCGGGTCAGGGTAAGTTTTTGTTCGTCCCAAATCCGACCCGATTTTATAAACATAAAACCCGTACTCAACCCAAAATTTTTTTTTTATACCCTAACTTAATATTATATAAATCGCACCTGACCCGAAATTAATAAAATATTATTTTTTAAAATATAAAATATTATTTTTAAAATATAAATATATAATTATATATAAATAAAAAATTTAAAAATTTAAAAATATATTTTTTATATAATATCGGATTGGGTTTGCCTAAAATTCGAATCCGACCCGACCCCGATTTCCCCTTAATAATACTTGACTCGACTCGAAATTTGATTTTGAAAAAAAAAATTGACCTTATAGGATCGGATCAGGTCGAAACCCGTTGGTTTCGGGTTTGGCTGTTAACCTTAAGCAAAACGATGTCGTTTAAGGCATAAGAAGGATCCGTGCATGCCCAAAACCTGACTCGAGATCTGCGCAATCGCTCGTTGACTTGTTTCCCTCAACAGCCTTGAATCGGTTTAACTAAACCATAAGTCGAATCGTCATTCAACCGGCTCAACTGAACCGCTTGTCAAATCGTCCCTGTTTTCGACCTAGTCGAACCGCCTTTGATCGGTTCGATTTAGGTAAAAAAAAATTTTTTCAAAATTTTTTATTATTTTTATTTTTATATATTATTTATTTATATCATTTTTAACATTATTATTAATGTTACTTATGCATGCTTTACTCGTTTTTATAGTTTTATTAAAATGATAAACTTTTGGATGGCTAATCACATCATAAAAAAGATTGGTGGCGACTCTTCTCATTTTTTCTCAATTTTAAAATTTTTTACATCTAACGGTTCCACAATCGTTATGATAACAAAAAAAAAGAAAATACCACAGAATAACAACACAGTCCTCTCCGTAGGGAGGAATTTCAACGCCAAAGTTTTTCTGTAAAAAGAAAAAAAGAGTGTCAATTTATTTAAAAAAAAAAAAGAGAATAGAATCTTCAAAGCCCAATTTATTCAAATCGAGACTGTTTCTGACAAAAAGGACGTCAGATTTGAAAAGGGGAAGCCAAAAAAAGCTTCTAGGAGCTTTTTTTTCCTTTTTCGGTCACCAACGACCACCGACAACCACCACGACGACAAATTTCAACAACGGCCAACGCCACGGCACGATGTCGAACTCCGACTAAGGCTAAAGAGAATCCCTAAGCTCTAAAACTTTTTTTCTGATAAAAAGAGGAAATGATCTAAAAAAAAAGTTTACTTTTATATAAAAAAAAAGCTCAAAACAACGTCGTTTGGACTAGGAACAATCCTTACGTGCTTGTGACCCGACCCTAGATCTGCGGAATTGACCCGCTAATCCAGCTCCTCCAACAGCTTTAAACCGGTTCAATTAGATCAGATCGAAGAGCTCCTCAACCGGTTCAACTGAACCGCACACCAACCTGACCCTTTTTCGGTCCAACCGAACGGTCGTTGATCAGTCTGGTTCAGGTAAAAAAATTTATTTATTTATATTATTTATTTATTTTAAATTTTACTATTAATGTTTATACATGATAAAATGTTTAAATGTGTTAAAATAAATTTTGTTGTCTTTTATAATAGTAATAATAAAAATAAACCATGAATTAAAACTTTTGAACAATAAATAAAAAAAAAAACTAAAAATGCTTTAAAAATAATAATAATAATCTAATAAAAAATAAAGTAGGGTAATATATTCGTTATTTCTCTGTCTAGATGTTGGAGGGAATAAAAACCTCAAACTCTAAAATATAATTTCGCTTAAATGTAGGAGAATTATATTAAAAAGTATAATGATAATAATAAGATTAATAACAAATAACTACTACTGATAATAATAAATTTTCATTAAAATATATGTATAAAGTATAAAAATTTTTAATTAATTTTCAAAAGTCATAAAAATCGAATTTGCTCCAAAAGTCCACCAGATGTTGGAGATTTTTAGAGATGTTTATGTTTTTTTTAAAAAATAAAAATAAAGATATTAAATAATAATAAATAATAAAATCTTCAAACCCTAAAATCGAAATCCCAAATCTCAAATCGTAAAATTGAAACCCTAAAACCTTCAAACCTTGAAATCGAAATCCCAAAACTTAAACCCCAAAATTGAAACCCTAAAAAACTTCCAAACCCTAAAAAATAAACCCTAAACCTTTTGAACCCTAAAAACAAAACCCTAAACCCTCCAAACCCTAAAATTAAACCCTAAACTTTTTGAACCCTAAAAACGAAATCTTAACCCTTCAAACCTTAAAATCTAAATCTCTAAAACATCCAAACCCTAAAAACAAAACCTTAAACCCCTAACCCTAAAATCCAAAATCCCAAACCCTAACATCCGAAACCTTAAAATCCAAAATTCTAAAAACCCCAAATTTAGCACACAATCCCGAATCATTGCTTAAAAATCATGCAAGCTTTAAAACCTCGACCCAAACCTATACTCAAAATTATTCTGAAACCCTAAAGACACATGTGAAAATCTCATATGAAATGACTTGTTCCTAAATGCCGCCTAGATGATGGGATATTTAGGAAACTTTATTTCATCAAGTTTTTCATAAGAATTCCTAATCCTCATTAATAATGGGACTAATTAATAATAAAAGTATAATAGTAAATTGAGATTTTAAATATAAACAATCGCACCTAAGCTCTGCCTAGATGTTGGAGAGTCAAAGTAGTCTCATTATATTTAAGAATCCATTTTTTTTAAAATTGCATTTATCATCTGGCATAATATCCATGGGCATACATGCATCACTATATTATTGTTGACGCTTATTTCGTATTTCGCTATCTTTAATTTGTATTTGTTACTTGACAATACCATTATTTACTTTCTCTTATAAAATGTTTTACAAGACAAAAATATATATATATTTTTAAAGTTGTGATGTTATAAAATAAAACAAAAATAACATTTCGAAGGAAATAATTCTTTGTATTCTGCCAAAATGTTATAGAGTTACTAACAATTATCTTTCACAAAAAGTGTTATTTTTTTTTTTATTTTAAGGAATATTGTGTTAAAGCTTAAGCGAAAATAGTTATTTTAAATTTTGCCTAAATGTTGTAGAATTTTAAAATAATTCTTTAACTTAAAGATTTCTTCAGTATTCCTAAAAAAAAATTTTAACCAAAATTTATTTTTTTAAGTGAAGGAAATTAGTGTTGAATTTCAAATTGAAATCATTTTTATCCAACACCGAAAATAGCGTATAATTAAATGATATCAATTTATAGGCGTTGTGGGGGTGCTAATCTTTCCCCACATATAACTGACTCCACCAAACATAGTTTTCGTAAACCGAAATTTATCTTTTTGATAAATTTTAAACCCACTTTTATAGTTTTATTAAAAAAATAAACTTTTAAATGACCAATCACACCGTAACAAAAATTGATGACGACTCATCTTATTTTTCTCAATTTTAAAATCCTTATGTCGAGCGATCCCAAAACCGTTATGATATAGTGTTTGAATCCAAGTAAGTTTGCTTTCACTTTTGTCATCAATATACTGAACTACACTATATTGAACTGTATTGGCAAATATCAGGACAATTTTACAACAAAAATGCATGAATGAAGAATTTTTTTTTTTAAGCGACAATGGGTTAGTGGGTTTTGCCCAATCCATCTCTTACCAATTTAGCCAACCATCCATTGTTATAAGTTATGAATAGCCTTCAATAGTCAAGAAGCTAGAAGAAAGGATCAGAAAGCAATTCCTCCATCTCCTTGCATATACTGGAAGTAGGTCCAATGATGCGGTAGAAAAGCTGACAGGTAAAAACAGGCCATGCTTCCCTTTCGCTATCCCACATGCCTAATCTGATAACACATTTGTTTCCCTCCATGTAATCTCAGTCCTCACTTTGGTCCATCGCTCTTTTTAAATTTTTAGTGCTTTTGGGGAAAGAAAAAAGGAAGATATGCTAATAAGATACTAATAATCAGCTCACTACAACATTCCCTCCATGTTATCTCTGCACATTCCATTTTTAATAATTAAAAAAAAAAAAAAGGAGATGGAAGAGGGTGAGGAAATTCATCCTGGTTTTGGTGCCTTCACTGTTGGTTTGATCCCTACCGCATGAGAGAAACCATGGCCTGTTGTCAACAATAACCATCACAATCTCGTCAAACCAGTGTCTTTTTCCAGTCTTCTTTCAGACAATTTCTTGTTCAAGACATGTCAGGTTTTAGCCTTCGATACAAGGATCAAAACGTGCAACGCAACTACTTATCGAGTTGCCCTAATTGCCATGGGGTTAACATCGAATATCCTCAAGTAAAATGACCAAAGGCATCAGCACTTAAACTGAATATGTGTACTCAGTGCCATCCATGTTAGTAAGATGCCGTCTCCTAAGATGTATTGGCAGCTTTAGATAGTGTACAAAGCATGGTTGTTTAAGTAAATCAGAGTTTATGATCACCTGTTCTTCATCCTCCTAGCAGAACAACTAGCTATGGATTGCACACCCCCCCCCCCCCCCCCCCCCCCCCCCCCCGGGCCTATTGGCTGTCTAAACCAGGTGTATTAATGTTGTATTGTGTTTTTGGATGACTCTCCTGATAACACTATTTTTGCCAAACTCCTCATGGATTTTCAAAATCAACAACTGGCCTATTTTGAGCACTACTGCCAAAGAAGCCATCAATAACAATAAAAACATCAGATAAAGAATAAGGATACTATTATCATCTATTTATAGATGATACAAGTTTACAACATTTCTAAATTGTTCCCCTAAATAGTACACAGCTTCCTTTATCATCACCATCAATATCATAATCATAGAACGTAAAACATACTAACCCGTTATTCAAAATCATATCTTTTTCAACCCAATCAAATGTCACCACTAAATTCACTAATCCCTCACCTTTATCAAGTATGACAAATGAAGCAAAGCAAAGCCCAAAAAATTTGAGGAAAACCCATTTGAACCAACATCATCAATCATCCAACTGTTGAAGCTCAGCCTTCAACTGCTCAATCTTGAGTCCCATTGAACGCTGCAAAGCCGCCTTTTCGGAATCCGGTAGCTTCCACAAAAGCCCTTCAAACATGTCCAAAACCTCTTTAACAGCACGACGAGCACATTCTGCTTCTTCGTTGAAATAAACAGTCTCTTTAGACTCCATTGCCATCTCTATCTCCTCTCTTGCCTCTGCAAACTTGAGGTTAATCGAGTCAACCTCTTTGTTCACATCCAACTCGGATGTTGACTCACTACTGTACTTCCTCAGGTTTTGGTAAACTGGGTGTTGAGTTTGTGTAGTTTGGAACAGGGGGTATTGAAAAAGGTTGGGTTTTGAGAGGAAAAAAGTGGGTTTTGGACATGGGGCTGAGTTGGAAAGGAGTTGTGTAGGAATCGGCGAAAGCGAGTTAATGAGAAATGGCGATGTGGGTTTTGAAAACGATTGAAAAGGGTGTCCCAGAAGGAATTTGTATAGGGAAATTTGTGAACGATTAGGCATTTTTTTTATTTTTCTCTTTCAATTTTGATTCAACACAGACAAATGTGAAGAAGAAGAGAACGCAACCCCCAAACTTTTTAGAGAGAACAATTACGGCGTAGAATAAGAATAGGCCGGTCAGATTGGACCTTAAGCCTATTTGCCAATGCTAAATGGGCCCAATTATTTAAAGATAAAGCCTTTTTTTTTAATATAAAGAGAAAATATAGTTAAAAAGAAGGAAAGTAATTTGTGCAAATGTGCTTCCACTCAACCAAATGGCGTCGTCAATGGAGAGCTTACTATGAGTTTTTTGATGAAGATCTTGTCTTAGAAATAAACCATCAATTAATGACAGTGGAAGACAATGGCTATTAACCTGGAGACATCGACACAAGCATGCATGTTCAGCCGTGAACAACCAGTTTGGCAGAATTAAGAACATACTCATGGGAGAGAAATGTGAGCTGCCAGATTTTTACGGGGGCATAATATATGATTCTGAAGGCAACATTGTTACCCCTTCCAAAACCCCTCACCGTCTTCTGAGTCACCTGGAAGTCATGAGAAGTTGAGGTTCATGAAGAGTGTGTCGACTAGAACTATATATATCAGGATAATGACAGTAAACAAGCTTTCTGGAATATATATTTAAGCCATGCAATATCGAATTCTATACATTGCATTAGATGTAGTTCTACTTTAATCATTATAAACTATGGCACACGGTCAAAGTGGATGAAAATCAATGCCTTCTGCTCAGTTTTCCTAGCCCTTCCAATATCCCTTCCCTTCAGACATTACCAACAATAAGATCTTCTGGCCACCAAACTTGTTACTTTCCTTGAAAACTGAATATTTTTGTCACAAATCTTAAGAATATTTCTTAACCTGATAAAAATGCCCTTTGCATCTAAGTGGAAACAAAGAAGATATGATATTAGATGCAAAATTTCATGCAAAGATTCCTTTTACAACACTGATTAGCTTTTGTCCACTTAAAGATGCAATAACAGAAGTAATATACAAATTGGTTTTTTCCTTTTTTTCTTTTACGGTGAAAAGGGGGTCAATGAACAAAGTCTCCAAGGAGAAAGTAGAAATAGTCTATTGATAACAATATCATGGTTGTTTGGGGTTGATACATAACCAAATTTGGCAAATTTCCATACAGAACACTTTACTCTTTGGTTGAAAGAAGAAAGATTAAAGATTGGTGAAGTTGATAAAGCATATGTAGGTAGACCTAACAATTATGCATTTGTATAATGTAAAGCGCTTATAATTATTTGTATTGTGTTTTATATAAAAATTACGTTTCACAATTAATGTGAAATATGAAATACATTTTAATATTTATTTAAGTGAATAGAGATAAAAATAAGTGATGCATAGACTTGAAATGAAAAAGTCACTGACCTTTTGCACCCATACGTGCAGTTCCTCCACGACGATGAGTCGATGTAGAAGGCCAAATTAAGAAAATTAAGACCAAATAGAATTATAAAGAAAGGGGGCATAGCAGCAAAGGAGTTCAGGTTTGAGAGAACAAGTCCAGTCCCCTAGCAGCCAAGACCGTGCAAACCAATGTGGGAGAGTCTCCAGCATCACTCTTGAACTTATTCAGGTTTTCAACCTTGTTTTAACAAGGAAAACAGTTAGACTATTTACTTTGGACAAATTACATGCATAGGTGCATTCTATATAACCCTCACTATATCTACTATGTACATCTTGTAGTATCTCACCTTTGTTCTGCAGGCACCTTGCCATGGTAATTGACAGTAGAGATCTGATTTTCCTTGAGAAAATGATTCATAGTTAACAGTTCAAATAAATCAAATATGAATGAATTTTGATATATTATCTGTTCATTTTATTAACTAACTTTAAAATATTATTCGTAATTATTTATTATATAAACAAACAAAAGTCAAGTATATTCAAATGCTCTATTCATTTCGTACTTTGGATATAGATAAATCAATTATAAATAAATTTTATTCTATCATAATTTATTCGTTTAATTATTGTATCTTAAAATATTATTTGTAATAATTTTTTAAATTTAATAAAAAATAAAAATTTATTTATAAATTATTCGTCAAACATTTTATTAGCTTATATCCCGTAGATAACACGGAATTTAAAGTACAAAAGTGCGCCATCACTGTGATCCCTTTACCTAAACTTGATCAAGAACCTGTCATGACACCACGACTAAACCTAAGTAAGTTACTGTACTTAGAATGCCCATATTACAGAACTAGATCAATTTAACTGTTAGACTTAATCCATTTGACATTTCAAATTTTGATTATAAATTTAGTGTTCGTTGAAGAAAATGCTGCACTAATTTTGTCAAAATGCTAATCAAACAAATTTTTAGAGAACATGCAGCAAACTTGTTAACATCATTCCTCAAGACCTTGCCTAAGGGGAGAAAAAAAAAGATAGGAGCCCTCATAGATTTTAACAACCAGAATGTATAGGTTTGGCCAAAGATTTAGACTACAAACAAAAGTAGACAGGTTGAGTTACGTGGCAATTTTAAGGTAATAGAGTTTCCAAATTTTGGATGGTAAAAGGCAATCACTCAAAAAATTACCGTGATTTACGTATGATAATTAGATTATCATATGTTTGGTAATTAATTAAAGATTTTATATGACAATAATATAAGATTATAGTGATTAAATCATTGACTTTGATAATGATTTAATTTCCATCCAAAAAATTGAAAGATTTTATTACCAAAATGAAAAAATATATAAAATTAATAAGAGTAAATATTATTTATTTAATATATGAATTTAAAACTTATTTTTTCTTAAATTTAACTCTAATTATTTTATATGTAAATTTTTATAGTTTAATCTAATATTCATTATAATAAATTTAAAAATAATTTGTATGATTTTTTATTTTTTAAAATTTATATATAATATAATATGATCTTTTGATTTTAATAAATTAATTTTATTTTTTAATTTAAATATTTTAATTACATAATTTTGTTAAGAGTATTTTTAAATCTAAAAGATAAAATAAACTTTTATCTCATTAGTATAAATCAACAAATAACTAAAATTATTTCAAACGTTTGACCAAAATAAGACATCAAATTGACCTGAATTCACAAATCTATATTAACTCGACTATCTTATAAAGTCTACATGTTAGTCCTCCAAGACTTGTTTTGCCTTAAATGAACAGTCAACTGTTAGTGTAGCTTGGGCCTACCAAGGTCATCAGTATTGACCTTTGGCAGTCTATGTTGTCCAAAACCTCCCATATCACAGGTATAGCGCCATCCAACTAGTACTTTCCATCTATCTTCTTTTTTACTACTTTTTAATTATCTCCTTCTCACGCCCTTTTCTGATCTATCTCAAACTTAAATGTAGGATTGCAAACGCTGGGATTATCTAGCCTTTATTTTTAATCGCTTTTTCGTCTCTCTTGTTATTTCAGGGTTTTACCCTTCGAAGTCAGCTCTGCATAAATAAATTTATATTATAAAAAGTAATTTATTTATTAATAAATATATTTTTAATTTAATAACTTATATTTTATTAAGAAATAAACAAAATATTATTAATATTTTACAAATTATAAAATTTAAACAATATTGAAATTATTAATTTATATAATTATTACAATATACATGATTCTTTTGATACTTTTAAATAAAATAATTTTTTTATTTTTAATAATACCAAACAAAATAATATAATAATATTTAATTACTAAAACTTAAAATTTTCTAATTAAATAAAATAATTTTAAGTTATAATTGACAAAATTATTCCAATAATAAAATCATTTTAATAATTAAATTATCATAATAACCATAAAAATGACATTGATACCCGATGCTAACTTAAAGTATTATTATTAGCCGTCTGGCAATCCCAGAGAACAAATACTCTGCAATGGCGTTTTCTCCTTCTACACAATCCTAGCCTAAACTGTCTATAGCACGAACACATTCATAATATTTTTCCATATATCCAAAGAAGAGAGGAATTCTAAGGGCAGCCACAGCCATCATCGCTTTTCAACACTCAATCAGACATTAAGCCATGTCCTTATGTAACGGATTTAAGAAAGAGTCATAAATTTTACATCGAACATAATATGAAAGTTATTGGAATATAAAAAGATTCACATCGAAAAGGTTAAAGCGGATAATATCTCACAAGAGTATGAACCGTGATGGTTAGGTTAATCTGAGATATTAGATGAGTGGATGCTCAGATCCTAGAGTCGCGTGAGTGCGAAGCTTAAATCTCGACTCATGACAAGTGATATTAAAGCCAGCACTATACTGTTCGATCCACGTCAAGCACCTCGAAGGAGATAAACAGGGTGATGTGACAAAGGCATCATGAAATTAAGTGGAGGAGAATGTCACGAATCTAAAGAAGAGTCATGAATCTCATATCGAACATAATAAGAGAGTCATTAGGATATAAAAGAATTCACATCGTCTCTATCTTGTGAGATATCTTTTATAAGATAAAACTGTGAGATCAAAAAGATCAAAATGAATAATATCTCATAAAAATATAAATCGTAACAATTAAATTGATTTGAGACATAAAAAAATAAATGCTCGAGTCACAAAAATTGCGTAAATTCAGAACTTAAATTTCTATCCATGAGGCACTTTTTCAACCTCTTGACGTGGTTAAGAAGTTTAAAAAAAAATATGTGAGCGTGGATCTTAACTCCACCGTTCTCTTTCTTTTTTATACGGATATTTATCCTCTTATTAAAAAAAAAACTGGCAAGGAACACTCAAGTCATCCCCCATTTTTTTTCTACTGCATGGTCCCAATTTTCATGTCCCATCCAGAAATTTTCATACGGACTAAAATGCCCTTCATGTAATAGGGTGTTCCCAAAATATATCAACATTATACATTTTTTTTATTAGTTTTGAATCAAGAAAAATATATATATGCTATTTTTTTTTTCTTATGATCAGTTTTATCTAATTAATTTCTTAACTTTTATTAAAATTTTAAAATTTGAATATATTTTGGTTTCTTTTTATTGAAAATATATATATTAATTTTATTTTGAAGGTTATGTAAAATATTAAAGCAAAATTGTTGTATAAAAATAAAAAAGAAAACTATACAATCATTTCTCTTAAATTGTATTATTCATAATAATTATTTTTATGTAATCCGAAAAAGTTTATGATATTGCACTCAAAATATAACAATAGACCTAAAATTGGACACACCCGCCAATGTTTTTTTTTTTTAATTAAAAAGAAAGGTAGGTTTTATTTTATATAAAAGTGGATAAATTTTATAATTTTTTCAGTAAAAATACGAAAAGACATAATTACAATAATTTTAGATTTATTATAATATTTTTTGAACTTTGCCGATTATTTTCTCAACTAATTTTATATAACTTGACTTATGACATTAAATTCAGTAATAAATTCAATAATAGTATAAATACTAGTAGTTTTTTGGCAACTAAATTTTTATAGATAATACTATGACAAGTGATTAAATAGAAATGATATTATATTTTAGAAGAAATTTCAATCAAAATATGATTTTTTTTTTGGCTCTTAAAAGTCTGATTACATTTGTATACATGCTATTTAATTAGATTGTCAATGGCAATTTTAATCACAAAGAGAAAAAAACTTTTTTGATAGCATTAGAGGTAGCACAAATTTGAGTGGGTGTAAATTTTAAACTGCTATAACATTACAAGTAGATACATAATAATACACTAAAGTTAACTTGCACGAATGTGGATGTGTTATACATACATCAAAAGAGAAAAAAAAAATTTAATTAAGAAAAATATATAACATACAACTAATGTTTCATTGGTGATGTGATACCACTTATGTTTCATTGGTCGGAGGAAAGAATATAAATAAGACAAGCCCATTAAAGTGTCCACGTGTCAAATTTTAGTAACAGTACCAGGGAAACGGTGAAGCTAATAACTCTCCATCTCTCATTTCTGCCTTTCATCATTATCAACATATTAGAACAATTATTTGGAAAGTCTGTGGGTGTGGCTGCATTAACTTTTCGAGTGATATGAATCACTTGTATCAAGACGAGTGATCAGTCTACATTTTTGGTAATTTTACAATGATCAGCCTATGTTCCTTCAAAGAAACATGATCGTCTCAGCACTTCCTCTATTACTTTTGTTTCTCACGGGGATTTCCTTGTGGGTGGTTGAAGCAGAAGTCCACTATTATGACTTTGTTGTGAGTACCTTATACTGTATATGAAGGTTACGTGCATATAATTTTTTGTTATTTTTATGTATTGTGATGATCTTCAATATCTAAAATGCAGCTGGCAGAGAAGAACTTCACGAGGCTGTGCGTGACCAAGAGTATGTTGGTCGTTAATGGCCAATTTCCAGGACCAACCATTTATGTTCATAAAGGTGATACAGTTTTTGTTAATGTTCATAATCATGGGGATTATGGTGTCACAATTCACTGGTAATTTTCTCTCTCACTCACTCAGTCACTTGCTTACTTGCATATCTTGTATAGCAAATTTTTTATGATGGGTTTAAATCAAAGTTCGATCATCAATACGGATCCAGGCATGCGGTAAAGCAACCAAGAAATCCATGGTCGGATGGTACAGCATACGTCACGCAATGTCCTATTGAACCTGGCATGAATTTCACATACGAAGTTGTATTTTCTGATGAGGAAGGAACTCTATGGTGGCATGCTAACAGCGATTGGACTCGAAACACTATTCATGGGGCAATTGTAATTTACCCTCCTCAAGGATTTAGCAAACCTTATCCTACTCCTGATGGGGAAGAAATTCTCATGCTCGGTAACATTTAATTTATTTTGGTTATAACTGGATGTTTTGAATATATATGATCTCATTTTAGACCAGACCAGATCGGTGCTTTCTTTTTTGTGGGTTGTTGGATTTAGACCCATTACACAGTTCGTACAATTAGTACTATATTTATGTATTTTGATTCTTCAATCTGACCAGGGTTTTGGGTTTTGCCTATTGTATATCTATACATACAGGAACTTGGTTTACCTATGACGTGAACAAGGTAATAAAGGAGATCCTGAGAACTGGGAGAGACGTCCCTATATCTGATGCTTACACCATCAATGGCCAGCCAGGAGATTTCTGTGCTTGCTCTAAAGGTACCTAGTCTGTCACAAATCAAACATATGTATAATTATAATATACGTATATAAGTTTTATCAGAGGCCTGACTTTACTTTTTATATTGAGTTTGTATTGAAGTGATTAATTAACTTATTTAATATTAATCAAATGTTAAATTAATCGAGATAATAACCAATATAATTATTAATCAGTATTTGGCAATTAAGAAATTGACTGGACGATCAGGGTATAATAGAACTAAAATTTGTAGCTGAACATCTTTTCATAAATATACTAGTTACATAGTTCAAAATTGTTCAATTACTGAAAGATCAATGAAGGATTGTGGCAATCTTATACTCTCACATTTAGGGAAGAGAAATATATGATTATTCTCGTGTTGCAGAGACAACATACCAATGGCAAGTCGATTATGGCAAGACCTACCAAATTCGCTTAGTCAATGCATTGATGAATGAAGAGTTCTTCTTTGCAATAGCGGGACACAATCTCACAGTTGTTGGAATGGATGGCAGCTACCTGAAACCTTTTACCACAAGTTATGTCATGATAGCGACTGGCCAGACAATGGATGTTTTAGTCAAAGCAAATCAATCTCCTGGTCATTATTACATGGCTGGTAGACAATATTACACTGATAATCTTGTTTTTACAGGATATGATAAAACAAATGTTTCCGCAATTCTTGAGTATAGAGGGAAATACAAACGACTGTCATCACCTCTCTTTCCTGAAACGCTTCCTTCCTATACCGACTATGATTCTGCAACACAATTCAGGAAGCGTCTCAAAAGCCTGGCAAACAAAGAAAATCCCATAGATGTACCTCGAAATATAACTACCAGAATGTACATAACAGCTTCTATGGATAAAATTGTTCACAACCTTTCTGTGGATATGGACTATGCTCTTGCTTCAAGCTTAAACAATACAAGCTGGATAAACCCCTCAACAGCAGTGCTTCAAGCTTACTACAGGTAAAAACCTTTTTCTTTGCCTAGATTGATCTTATTTTAACCATGTTTTTAGCATTATGTTTTGTGGGATTCACATAAGCGGATCCACATATATAGGTAGGGTGTCATTGACACTCCAAGAATTGAAAAACAAGAAAATTTAAAGGAAAATTTTCTCGTTGACACTTCTAAAGTTTTCGTCTGAACACTCTTTTATCAGCAAATTCGTTGGCAGTTTTATATATATATATATATATATATATATATATATTATAAAATTATAAGTGAACACTCTTTATTTAAAAAAATCCTGGATCCGGATTCAGCAGAAAACTTATCACTTTCTCTTCTAGAATACAAATCTTATTAGAACTAACTTTTACTTTCTGTTGATGGAAACAAATTTTATATACTGTGATTGGAAGTAACTACAATATCAAAGATTTTCATTATAGGAACTTGAGTGAATTTTACACCACGGATTTTCCAGATGAACCTCCCTATTACTTTGACTTTGTAGCGGATTTGAGAGATAGTAGTACACATCCATTGAAGGGGACCAAGGTGAAGATTTTGGAATTTGGTGAAGAAGTTGAGATGGTGTTTCAGTCAACAAATCTGTTGAATGCATCGGATGAGCATTCTATGTATTTACATGGGCACAAATTTTACAGACTGGGAGAGGGTTATGGGAATTTCAACAGTACAACGGATCCGGAAACATATAATCTTGTTGATCCACCTTATCTCAGTACTGCTTCACTTCCTGTGAAGGATGGCTGACTATCAGATTTAAAGCTAATAATCCTGGTACTTTCTGTTTACCATTCCATTTGAATTGCATATCTTGAACATTCTATATGCTGATACAGCAAAATCTGAACTTTCTTCTACTCTGTCACTAGGAGTATGGGCACTGCACTGTCAGGAAGGCAGACATTTGAGTTGGGGAATGAACACTGTTATGATTGTGAAGAATGGCAGCAATCCTGAAACAAGCATACGTAGTCCCCCTGCTAACATGCCTCCTTGTCGAAGTCCTTTCATCACCAGAACTTCGGATTCTTCAGCTGAATGAATAGAACATACTTGGTTTTGTGCATGAAAAAGAAATATACTAGAGTTTACTGCTCTATCACAAAAAAAGATTGTCTACAGCACCTTAATGTTCTCTATGTTCAGAGAATAAAATCTTAATTTGAAATTTATGCTCTCATTGTCAAGAAAAGAAGAGCAAAAAAGTATACAATAAGCATAGCTAGTGTTTATCTCAGGTCAATTCACTGATAAAATCATATGTTATGAGTAAGGGTGAGAAAAAAAAAAAAAAAACTCAAAAATTGACTTGAAATTGTGATGTTTCATTCGATTCACACAAATTTTTTTCTTATATAAATCGATTTAAATTTGCATAATAAATATTGTTATTGAGTTCAAAATGAATTTCAAATTAAAAAGTGAAAAACAAAAAAATTCAAATCCAATTGAATTACAGATTTTTATTAATTTTTATGTAGTTTTAATTTTTATAAAATAAAAAAATTATTTTATCTCTAGATTTATTTAAATATATTAGAAATTATATTAAAATAATATAAAAAAATTTTAAAATTAAAATTTAAAATCTGATAAACCAAATCAAATAAAATCAATGATAGAAATCGATTTAAGTTGGATTAGTTTTAAAAAAATTTAATTTTAATTTGGATCAAATTTTAAAAATATATAATATTATACATTGACCAAAATAATCAAATCTTGCAATTAATAAGCAGCTAATAAAAGGGTACAACCTAAATGCCGCACAATTTTTACTTCACAAACAAAATTACTTTACTCGGATTTTGAAAATTTTCCATACAAGATTGTTCTACACAGCGACAACAATGTAAGCCAGACGTCGACATGAATCTTCAAAGAGTTCCATACATCATACTGGTGTTTTCTCAGTTGGTTGTTGCTGGGGAGAAACCAAATCTATAGATGTAGCAGAGATTCTCAAAGGACAATCGAACCAAATAAACAATTAACCTTTTTTGTTACAAAATAATCATAATTTAAAGTAAAAGATTGAAATACAAATTTATTAAATATTAAATTGCATGAACCAATTAAATTATAATTCATGTTTAAACTTTTTAGCTTTTCATTTCTCATTTCATAGGTGTTCAATACAACGAATTACCTTCAATCAGTATTTTTCTTTCGACTTTATTCATTATATCTCTTCATTTCCTTTTCTTGTAAACTGCCAAGATGATATTAGAATGCATTCGGAATTAACATCAGCTTATATTTGAACAACTAAAGGGTGCTACAGTGTTTCTCAATTTCGTGAAACTTATTTTTCAGAATTTTTTCATAAATTTAAAAGTTATTTATTTTTCTTAAATATCTAAAATTATTTTTTTAAACACTTATTGCTCTTTTTTTTTCTCCATTTTAAATTTCTTTTTCATAATTTTGATTTCAAGTTATACATAGCAGGCCTCACCATATCCTCAACTCGATTGTGAAGAAATCCTTTTCATATTTAGTGCCCAAAAAAAAAAAAAAAAAGCAAAGCAAAGCAAAGCAATTTAAGTTGAAACCTCGAGTAAATGGACCTTTAGAACATAGATCCCCAATTAAAACTAGAAGCAAAATCACGTAGAATTCTACGAATTTCAATTCTTGAAGCTCATCTCTACCCCAAAAAATAATAAAGGCAAATAATGCTTCGCTCAAGGGAGTTTTGAATACAATGCATACAAAAAAAAAAAAAGATAAGAATCATTGGAACCAGAAAAAATGGAAGCATTGGGCAACCAAGAATAAAAGGAGTTTGGCTTCGTAATCAACATGCACAACCGCCTCTATGCTCAGTCTCAGTCACAGCCTCTGGGATGCCCTGGAAATATCTGCAATCATGCACAAATGGGAAATCAGTCAAAAAGAGAATTATAAACTGCATAGCCTTCATCGATGATCTTAAAAAGTTTAAAATATCTGTGCAAGAACTAGGTAAACACGCAACACAACCAATATTTTAAGGCGAGATCGTGATAAGAAACAGTTCATTACAGTTATTTGAAAGTTTAATTAGTATTTTTGCATCATTGAACAATTACAAGTAAAACAAAAGTGCTCATGCGTAAGAGAGAGAAAGAGTGACAGAAAAAAATCCCATGATGGAATTTAAAATATAATTATTATATATCAATAGAAGAAACATGAAAATATATCCCACTGAACAATGAATAAGTAAATTTTCTATATCAACTACACAAGAACGTATGCGAATGAGCTACAGCATATGTAGAAAGACAAACCAAAAGAAAGCAAACATCTTAAATTCAGAAAAGAAACATCGTGGCCCATATTAAGCATAGTGGAACAACACCATGGAAGGCAAGCGCATGCACATCCACATACACAATCAAATAATAAAGAAAACTATAACATAAGATATAGGTTGTGAGAAAGAACCATGATCATTATTATAAGATCTAGATGGCCATACCAATAAGCCACTTCTATTCGAATTCGACAACTTTTTGCTAAATGAGAAAGTAACCATATGATAAAAGATACATGTTTCCTATTCTTTAAAGCAACATCATAAGATTTAACCTTGGCTAAAGAAAGTACACCTTATCATAATTGTCATGAAACCATTTGCTTTTGAATTTTATTTCTAGTAATTTCTACCAGTCACTTAGAATTGTTCAGTTCAGCAAACCCATTGAATTGTTTCAGGTCAGAATCTTTCCTAATCAAGCACACAAATAGGATTAATCTACTTTAGAGTTAGGACTATAGTAGCATATTTCCACTATATGTTAGTGAAGCAATGTCCAAATGAGCAATTCAGTAAAGTTAAGAAATATGGATCTACCTGGGACAAACAATACCTTCTACATTGTTTTCATTAAAAAATATATAAAGTTGTCAGTTCCACACCACAAATTTGATATAACGAGGAAAATCAATTAGCAGTCAAACAGGTTTCCAAGGTGATAGTATAATTTTTACACCCTTAATATAGTCCAAATTATACTCTAACAGGTCATATTGAAATGTGAATGACAATACCCTAGGGATGTCAATTTCATCTGAACCCGACAGGGAATCCGATTCCCTGCCCCGATGGGGATGGTTTTGAGGAATTAAAATTGGAGATAGAGGCAAGGATGGTGGGGGAAAGAATACCGGATATATATAGTATTAAATGTATTTTTATAAATTATATATATTATATAATTTTAATATATAACGATAGAAACGTCACCTTAAAAATATGTAACATGTAAGTTCAAAATAATAAAAATCCAACCTCTATTTTTTTTTTCTCTAAAGGTACCATTATTAAAGCCTTTCTTTTATTTTAATTTTCAATTTCTTTAACCTAATCTTGTAAAATGAACCTTGGTTTTTTATTCTAATTCTAATTGTCATAATTTTAATTATTTAATGTTCGTTATTCATGAACCAAAATCATTTCTACGCTAAATTGAATATTTAAACATAATTTTTAATAAAATTTCAAAGAAATTGGAGAAGAATGGGGATTCCTCGCCCCCATTAGCTCCCTAAGGGGATGGGGATGGGAGGACATTCCTCCCCACTGCATGGATGGGGTTGGGATAACGGCATATGGGATGGGTAATGCACTCCCCACCCCATTGACATCCCTACAATACTGAAATCTCCTCTTTTTCCCCAACTATTAAGTATATAATGTCCCAAAAGCATATGTTAAAGGTCACAGCTGTGCAGTAAAAATGCAAGACAATATAATGATCATCTCTGAACCTGCAGTGCTCGATGAAACCATGCTCCTTTCTGGGCCAATAACATGTGTTCGAACAATACTAATGTATTTGCCAAAATTCACTCAAAATAGGGAATAGACCTTAAGATAAACTTACATGTCCTGCTCGCTCTCATTTGCTAGAGCAGTTTTGGCAATACAAAGGAACGCAGCATCAACATTGATATCTTCTTTTGCTGACGTTTCAAAGTAAGGTATGTTTCCTTTTGAAGCACACCACTCTTTTGCTTTCTTCTCGGAGACCTACATGGCTCAATACACCATCTGTTAGTCTGAGGTGTACGGATAAAAGAAAATTAGGAAGTATAGCAACTATATATCCTTACCACTCGACTATTACCACCATCTATATCTATCTTGTTTCCAAGCAATATAAAAGGAAACGTCCTGGGGTCAGTAGGATTTGCCTGGCATGAAATGAAAACGGAAACCATATCAACATTTAAAACAGATGGTAATCACTTTCTCAAAGAAATTAATATACAGTTTAGAGGAATAAAACCATAAACATAAAAAGAGTAAGTAACCTCAGAAATTAAAATTGGCTGCTAGGAAAGATCATGCACATTGAAAGGTCAGCAGGTCACATTGAGCGTTTAACTGTAGGGTCAGCAACAAATGCTTTACCAATTTCTAACTAGACAAGCATGAACATGATGCAACTAGGCATCAAAACGAGAAAATTTGCATTCCTATGAGAATCAGCATTCATTAAAGGTGCTGTTACATTATACATATTTACCTACATACTCATTTTACTCTGTTTACTTAAACCTATAATGCTTCTATAAACCAGCTTTGACTAGTTGACTAAGCAAAGGAATGTTGGAGAAACAGGCATTGATGACCACAAGAACCACAGAATGACAACAAAATAGATCAAATCAGAAAATCGCTATGCACATTTGAGGCTATATCACCCACTCCAGTGTCCAGAGGCAATTGTCCTACAAAAGATTGGGTAAGAAATTACAACTTCTATGTTTCTTTCCTGTTCACAAAGTGCAAAAATGAATAAACATGAAACAGAGAGAAATGAAGACAAATTGACAAAGCAAAGATAAACTGGGTATGACACCATGAGTAGGGCCAAAACAATAGACAAAAGGAAGCTATCAAAAAGAATTTATGAGCCCAACCACAATTTAACAAAACTAGGTTGAATAATGTATTGAACTTATGCAACCATTAGTAATTCGATATCAATATCAGTAAGAATTTGAAAGCATACACTCCTAACAAGAAATATCCCATGTGTTTCTTCTTCCATTTGACACATAAAAGAAAGAAGCCTTTTATCAAGGTCAATCAACAAAAGACCAAGAAAGTTTAATTCATGCCAGGTGTGATTCAAATAAGTAAGCACTATTTTTTCTTAGAAACAATTTATCAAAAATTGCTCCTGCTTTATAGAAGATTGGTTCGCAAAATGTCCTTGGGAAAGTTTAGAGCGGCTTCAACCTTTTAGTATATTCACAAGCCATGCCTCTGCACAAGCTTGAAGGTGTAAAGAAAATATCAGTGAACATTAAGGATAAATATCTTGGGTTTTACTTTTTTCTAGGCTCTAGACTCTCAAGATATATATTACTAAACAGCAGCAATTATCTCAAACTTCAACCTTCCACTAGTATAGACTCTCAGAGTAAACCATTTAAGTAGGCTAATGTTAGCACATAAACTAGAAGAAGTTATGCCCATAAAGCAAATGAACTAATTCAAACTCAAACACGATCTGAGATCCAAATAAACAAAAATCTAGTAGAAAGGGTTGTGTGTGTACATATAGGTGAACATGACACATGCATACCAGGGAGACCAGATAGAAGGATGCCTTACAAGAAATTAATAAATAAAAGTTTTTGATAGCTTATGAATAGCTTGCAGTGATGCAGGTGAATTCCACATTCATCAAGATTGGCAAAAGTTCTAACTTTTATTGTAGTCCAAGTCCATATATAATGCATTACTAGAAAACATTCCTTGACAAAAAGAAATTATCTCTAGCAACCAGATTTATCATGAAAGGGGTAATAAAAGCACTACAAGCCAAAAAAAACCTAATACACTGCACATTCTTCTTGACAATTTTATAACTGCATTGAGTTTTAGAGGCATAAAAACAACTTAAAGTGAAACATGCCATTCACTACGAACAAAACATAATTTGCTAAAGAACTAAAACCAACAAGGAAAGTAAAATGAAAGCATAGAGAAAGTGGCAGAAAGAAACCTGTTTAAGAAACTCCTCATGCCAATTATCAAGGGTATCAAATGATTTCATCACATTAACATCATAAACTAGCACACAGCAATCTGCACCCCTATAGAAGGCAACACCGAGACTCTGAAACCGCTCCTGCCCCGCAGTATCCCATATCTATCCAATGCAACGCCCCCAAAAGAAGAAAAAAATTGCATAAACTTACCATCCATGACAACTTCAAATTTAAGCTACAAAGAACATAGAAATACCCTAAAACAGAAATTAAAACGCCACCTGAAGAGTGACAACGCGGTCATCAATCTGGAGTTCCTTAGTGACAAAATCAGCACCAATGGTTGCTTTATATTGTTGACTAAACTTCTTATGAACATATCTAAATTCAAGCAGTTAATTCTGACAACAACGTGCCTTATAAATCAAGCATTAGATAAATAAGCAAAAAAATTGGGATTATTCAGATGAAATTAAAACCTTAAAATCAACTTAACCCACAGTACAATATTTGAGATCTAAAAAGTTAACCCCCAAAAATAGCAGAAAATTTACACAAAAATAAGATAAGATCAAAATTCAATAACTGTTGCAAGGATACTGATTCATCAACGACGTTTTGCCCACCCTGACATTGATAAAAACCCATTAATTATTAAAAATTTTAAAAGAAATACCAAAAAATTCATAATTTTTTTAAGAAGCCCTAGGAATTGAAATTGAAATTAAAATTGAAAATGAACGTACCCGCTATCGCCGAGAACAATAACCTTCAGCAAGGTTCGTCTTCGCATTGACATGGCGGTAGAATTAACAAGCAAATTTTCAGTTTTAATTTATTAGATTTGAATTACGTATTTTTTTAAAAAAAATCTTAATTATTACACCCTTCGAATTTTTTCTAAAATTCTTTTTGGCTTCTTTTATAGCACTGTAGATATGGAATTAGTAAATATATTTGGAAAAGGATGGAAAAGAAATTATTTTTCCCTTTTTTCTCTATTGTTTTTCTGCACTGCCTTTTGTAATTCTAAAAAGAAAAAAAAAAGTATTTTTTGGGAAAAGAGAGAGAAAAGAAGCGCCAATTTCGATCACCTCCTTTGAACAATTTCATTTTTAGTATTTAATTTTAATCAATTACACTTTTTATAAAATAACAAATAAAATTCAGAATTGCGTAAACGAGCGGAGCTTCGTAAGTTGCTCCTGCATTTTGGAATGGAGCGCCAAGTGAAGTGACCTCATAAAATTGGGGGTCCCATTTTTTTTTTCTTTTAACTTTATAACTGTCTAGAAACTGCGCCAGTTTCGCATGGGTCACACATTTTTTTAATATCTTAAATTAAAATTGTTTAATAATTTTTATTTCTATTGATTTTAATGCTAATAAACTTAAAGCATATATGTTGATACTTTTTGAAAAATAAATAAGATATAATAATAAATATATTTCAAAAAATATTAACTTCCAGTCTGGTTTTGGAACGGGAATAGACTTCACAAAACTTATAAGCCAAGCCCAAAATAAAGTAACCCAAAACTATTGAGACCGCCTCAAGTGCAAGTCAATAGTAATAATGACAACGGATCATCGATGAATTTTTGCTCGTGTTAAATTTGATTTGATTTTATATTTATTAATTTATATTTAATTTGATTTAAAAATTTTTTAATTTTTTTATTTTTTTTATACGAATTTGATTTGATTTGATATTATATAAATTGATTTAATTTAAAATTAATAAAATATTATTTTTAAATATAAATATTTAAATTTATAATTATATAAATAAAAATTTATTTTAAAAAATTATTTTTATATAATATTATATCGAATTTATCTAAAATTCAAATTCGACGTGATTTTAATTTATTTTTAATATTACTTAATTCAATCCGATTCAAAATTAAATTTAAAAAAAAATCGATCTTATAAAATCAAATCAAGTACAAACTCATAAAATGGAATTGAGTTGCCCACCTTAGCCGGTAGCCCTTTCCTTTCTTTTATTATTTTTTAATTTTTTTCTTTTTATTTTCTTTTACTAAAACTATGCCGTTCTAGTTAACCCATAAAAGATCCAAAGCTACATCTTCGATCATTCTCTCTTTCTAAATCGCCCCTTCTCTCACTCACCTTCTTAATCCAAACAACAATTTCCAAGAAATTCAAAATCCGACAACCAGTAGCCACGCCGACCTTCGCTAGCCATCTTCGATTTGTTCCCAAAATTTCTCTTTTCTTCCTAAACACTTCTATCGAATTGGATTTTCCCAAAAACCCCTATATTTTGTTAGATCTAAAACCGCCAAAAATCCTCTCGCCGTCGTCCAAATCGACTGAAAATAAAAGTGTGTTCTTTCCTTTTTCTTGTTTTTCTTTCCCACTCTTTGGATTCCCTTAAAACCCTCTCACCTTATCCATCGCCAGTATTGTTGTCATCCGTGGTGCTTTTCCTCTCCCCTTTTTCCTTTTTATCTTCTCTCATAGCCTTTCCCTTTTAACAAAACCTCTAAAACCACCAAAAACTTCTAGACGCTAAACTCGACCTCTTTTTTATTTTTGGTTTTTTCTATGTTATGAATTTGATCTTAAGACGTTGCTGTTGACTTTGATTTGAGTGGTTTTTTTTATTATTATTATTTTCGGGCTTGTTTTAAATCTGTGAAGAAGAGAATTGGGGTATGGAGTTTGCCTTGGTGGTTATACTTTATAGTTATGAGAGGTTAGCAATGATGAAGGGAGGCTGTACTGATAGATTGAGGTGGTATTTAGTGAAACTGATGCGATAATGAAGTGTCTAATTATATTTTGATTTGGCATTTAAAATGAATAATAAATTCCTTAGTTGGCATTAAATTGAGGGGAAATCGAAGAAGGGGACAGCTTTATTTGATTGTATTGATATTGTAGATGAATTTTTTGTTATAGATGATTTTTAACATTGATCTTCTTTGATAGATATTAATATTATTTTATAGATATATTCGTTTTAATGATTTTAATAAAATTTAAAAAATCAGATTATTTTATTTTATGTTTTTAACTTTAACTTGATCATCCAATTAGTAATTCTTCTAATTAATTATAAATGATGTTTCAAAATTATTTTATTAAAAATTTTACTAACATACATATAGTTTAAGTTTTATATTAATTTCAAACCCTAAATACTTTGTAATAAAAGTTCATTATTTACCTTTTAAGGGTTAGTTTTAGGGTTTAAAATATTTACAAATAAAATCCAAGATCATGTTAAAAATATTATGTACTTATAATAATTTTAGTGGGCATTTGATTTAAGAGAATTCACAATTTTTTTTTCAAAATTTTATTAATGGATATTTGTTTTTAACGTTTAATTTAAGTTTAATTTAAGGTAATTTGATTTAAAAAAAATGATAGATTTTTAATATAATTTAAAGTTTTGAGATCAAAAACTCACATCTTTTTATAATATTTTAAGATTTCGAAAAAAAAAAGTTATTTTAAAATTTAATCTAAATAAAAAATAATAAAATAATCGTTATCATTTTAAAAAATATATTTAAAAATGATTGCAAGTCAATTATAAATTTTTTGTTAAAAAAAAAAATTTATATTACAATTAATGAAGTTTGACATGAAAAACGTCTTAAATAAATCATTATTCAAATAAATATTTGATTGAAAAAATATCTTAAATGATTTTTTAAAAAATTACAAGATTATTTAAAATATTTTTTTATTAAAAACGCCTTAAATAATTTATCAGGATTAAATAACTCCCTTTAAAAAATATATAACAAGATTATTTAAGATGGTTTTGTTGAAAAATATCATAAAAAAGTTTTCCAACAAAAAACCAACCAAATGCAAAAAAAAAAAAAAAAAAAGAATAATTTTTAGGGCGTTTTTATTGGAAAATGCCTTTAAAAGGTACTTCCTTCCAAATTCCAAATATTTCACACCAAAAAATTTTGGACAAATGAAGGTGACTATGCTTGGAATTATATCAAATTTTAAAATTGGTACATACGTCAAAGAAATTATAATGATTATTTAAAACTTAAAACACGTAAATTTTCAATTAATTATATAAATTTAAACACAAGATATTTTTAAAAAAAAAAAAAAAACTCTAAATATCACACTTTTTTATAAAATCACTCTTTTTGCGGAATTCAAAATTTCGCAAACCAAATGTCCCCTTAAGATTTTCATAAATAATTATTTGTTTTTCTTAGACTTTCATTAAAAAAAAAAACTATTTGCCTTTTAGGAAAAATATAAGTTTAACATACATTTGTGGTAAGATGTACATATTAAGAGCATAAAATGTACAAGCTAAAATCCAAAAAACTTGTTAGTTATTAGGATCAAAATGGTAAAAGCAATTTCTCTATCATTAATTTTGTAACTCGATATTTTCTTTCTACTAAATATTTTTTGCCATGATAGTAATGATAAACATTGTGGTTCTCAACTCTCCAATTTGTAATTCTCCCCTATAAATTTTCATGCCAGTCCTTTTAAAATTGACTACAACTTTGGTGAGATGATTGAAATTGAATCAAAGAGGTCATTCTTGGTGTGTTGCCTTTGTCCAAATCCAATAGCTAATTGCTCACAAATTGATAAACTATTCTGCAGAAATCTCTGTCAAATTTGTGTCACAAGCTAAACACAAAACACATTTTTTTTTGTTTTTGTCCAACCACAAAATTTTTACAAAAATTTTAATCTTGTTACTTGTGATGTTTTTTTTCGTATCATTTTTGTGTTTTGTTATCATATCATGTTCAAAATTATCATGTCTAGCATTCATGCTCTACATGTAAGTTATAACTTGAGTATGAGTCAGAAATACTTAGAACATATTTACTTCCAGCATATAGCATAATAATGGTGGTACACTGTTTTAATAAGAAAGATATATCCTGATAGCAAACTTAAATAGCTTGTCACTGAATTCCCTTCACTTCAAAATCTTACAGATTAATCTGAGTTTCATCACAATTTAACACATTTTGTGACTTCTTGCGCTATTTTGATTTATGATATATGTGTGGAAGTGTTCCACGAACATCAACAGATTATTCTAGGCATAGAAACAAAAATGGAGGGGGGAAGCACAAGATTTCATCATTACCAGCCTCTTATCAGGCCTAAACAAAATGCCTCTTGAGCATCTCTGTTCACCAACCAAGCTTCTTCAAGAAATCCTTCGTTCTCTTCCTCATGCGTGTAAAAACGATAACAATGCAAGCGAGGACCCAAGGAGGGAAATCTCCACCTAAAATGTTTAATTTCTTGATCCATTCCGGAGTATCCTTCACTACCAGAGCTATCAAAAGTGTTATAACTGCTACTCCTACCAAGATCTTGGTTATAGGTTTGATCAAAGAATCCTGAAATCAAGAACGAAAGAAAAGCCACTCGTCATATCAGCTTATGAGCAGACAAATCATAAGCATCATGAAGAGTTGAATATAATTTCCAGTCATTGGCCAAAGAAGCGGATAAGCCACGATGAAAACAATATTTGAAGCAGTCCAGGCTTCATAGCCAGGATTTATTGCTCACAAATCCAACCACACACACACACACACATATATAGGTTTCTAGAATTCAAACCAAAAAGCTCAAACAGACTTAAACAAGATCATAGGAAAGAAAGAGTGGCTATGTCAAAGAATTTTTAAGATCTATGCAATGGAGGAAAGGAAAATAAATATAAGGAGGTACCAAAAAAACGAGCATGCTTCATACATCATAAAGGAAACTCAAAGTCTATCAGCTCTTTTAAGATCTATTTAATTGCTTTAGATGAGCAACTAACCATCTGTTACATTAAAATATTGGAACATTGGAGATACTGAAAACTAGTTGGGATCTGGAACATGAATCATCAGATGATAATCATGTGCATAGGAACGTTTATACAGTATAGGGGAAAGTGCAAAAAGGATATAACACATTATTTATTTGTTTGTATAAAGTGTGGGTGGGTTGGGGAAACTTATTTGAATAAGGTAAGCATAAAGCAACCTCAAGGTTTTATTTGGTTTAGGGATGCAGTCCTCATTGGTTTAGGGATGCGGTCCAATCCTTGTTTCACTTAACACAATATTTGCATTTGACAAGTTAAAAGTCCAATTAGTCTACCAAATATAATAGGCTTTAGCCTGAGTTAAATGAAAGTACAAAAAGGATACAAAACATTATTTATTTATTTGTATAAAGTGTGGGTGGGTTGGGGAAAATTATTTGAATAAGGTAAGCATAAAGCAATCTCAAGGTTATAGTTGGCTTAGGGATGCAGTTCAATCCTCATTTCACCTAACACAATATTTGCATTTGACAAGTTAAAAAACCAATTAGTCCACCAAATATATGAGTTAAATGAATTTATCAAGTCTTTTGATTAGTAAATTTAACCCTTATCACCCTAAGGTTTAAGCCGTGGGACTCAAAGCCATGACAACTGCTTCTAAGCAACACACTATGACTTGGTTATCCTAATAACTATTATAAAGACAATATATAAGCATGATTCACCTACATCAATTGTAATAAAATGTTGAGTAGAATTTGGTAAAAGCAGACCCTTTTTAACCATTTACTGTTAAAACTCTACATGTTTACATCATTATAACTTAGATATTTACAGACATAGTTTGCACCAGAATATTTCAACCTATTTATATCCTTACTATTAAATATCTTTTATTTAAAGAAGTAGATTAAATGACCTAGCAATTGAACACTAGTGACCTGATGATTCAAAGCTGTCACCAAGTCGATGTTGAATCCAGGTTGAATAGCCACACTCAAATTTGAAAACAAACTTATTCTACAACTGTAGAAAGTAGTCAAAGATAATAAAAAAAAAATCTACTAGGTTGAGGCTTGGGTGCTCACTTCAAATGGTATATGATCCTGATGACCCATCTTGATTTTGGATTCTCTAGAGAGTCCTAGAGCATCCAACTTGACTAATTCATTGCTATGATAAATCAAAACCCAATCTTTCTACCAAAAAATAAAAATAAAAATTATCCCCAGACTATGGCCTCCTTTATACCCAAAAAAGAAAAAAAAGCCAATCTCAACATGAGGATACATTAGATGAAAATACAAGGGTTTATATAGCTCAACACCCTTAACATTAATCAGTGTAAAAAGACTCCCTCCATTCAGGGTTCAGTGATAAAATTTTCAGTGTATTATACACTATAGTCTAGTAATTTAGATTAATTCACAGTGCCAACCTAAAAAAAACATCCTTGACAATTAGCTAAAGCTGGTAAGGCTCCATATGGTTATTCCTTTCAATAATTATTTTTTGTGCTTTACTTCTAAAAAATTGCTATAAAAGCAAAATGCAAATGGCAGATTGCAAAACCATAATGGCTTAAAAATGACTAAATGACCAAAATGCAACACCAATACTATAAATATAACATAGTCATTCTACATAGAAGTAAATCATGTGTTTTCTTCTCCAAAAGAATTACACCTTCAACCTTTAATTTCAAAAAATATTGTTTGTTTATATGACCAAGCATATATTTTGAATTTCAGCCACAGATACTAAAAAAAAAGTGTAAAAAAGCAAAATTACTTATATTTGATTATAAATAAGCAAATAGTTTCATGTAAAAAAACAATATTCAGGGATTTTGCTACTAAAAAATACGATTTTGATCTTTAATTGCTCGGAAATATGTGCTATTTTATATCCCAAGTAAATTTTAGTTCATTTCGAGATATAAATTTGATTAAATTATCAACAATATATATTTGATATAATTCATGTTAAAAATCACATATAACCAATAATCATGGAAACAGATAGAATTTTGAAATTACTTTTGGTTCGCCGTCAATGTAAACCACCGAACCGTCCTTGTATCCAATAATAGACCTTCCATTTCTCGGATGAAATCGGACTGGGACGCCACGACCCGACTCAGTATTGTAAGCGTAAATCGATTTGAACCCGTATTTCTCGAGTATATCTCGGACCTCCAGTTGGTCCTGGTCCCATCCTCCCAAGCTCGACCTGAACACGTCGATCGGACCCTTGCCTCGTCGATACAATCGGATCTCTACTTCGGGCACTTTCGTCTTAACGGTTCTCGGGTTCGGGGGGGAGCCAGGATCGGATTTAGCCTCATTCGATGCTTCGATTTCTCCGGTTTCTTTCGCGTTTTCTGTTTCCATTTTTGTCAAAAGCAGGTTTGTCGTTCTAGGAGGAAAATAAAAGCGAAGGTGGTTTTTACCTCTGAGGTGAGTCGCTATCCAATGAGTTTAGGTGGGCGATTTTGCCACGTGTTTTTATGATAAAGAATCTAAGATTGTAGTCCACCGATATTTTAGGGTTTTGTTTTTTAATTTTATGAAAGATATTAGAGTATTTTACTATTTTTTATATGTTTTTATTCGTCAAATTCAAATAAAAAAACCAATGCATTAATCATAAATTATTTTTATTAAATATTACCTTACCAATGCTTATTACGTGGACTTAAGATTTGTAAAAATAAAACTTAAAAACTTTTAATATTAAAACTTTAGAAACAAATTTTATAAACCATACCCTTCATAAGAGATAAATTATCATTATCTTGTAATTTAAAATTATGTTTGATATATAGAATGATAAATAAAATAAGATATAATTATTTTATATAATATTTAGTTTGTATTAAAAGAAAAGATATAATTATAAAAAAAATTAATCATCATTTTGGTATAGTATAATCCAATCTTCTTAAAATGAAAAGAATTATTTTTAATTCATAAGATTGAATTTACATATTTTATTATATCTTTTAAAATTACATTAATAATTTTAATTATATAAATTTTAAAAAAGATAATTTTGATCAATAAATAAAATTATCTTATTTTAATTTTATATATATTGAACATAAAATAAGATAACATTATTTAATTTAATTTTATTTATAATATTATTTTATCATATTTTATCATAATTTTATGCGTCAAATACACTCTAAAGTTATTGTAATTCTCATAAATGCAGAATTTATTTTCTTTTAAGGCAATAAATTATAGGATTAAGACATAATAAATGACTATTTAATTAATTATCAAAATTATATTCCTAATAAAACCTAATTTTAAACTTATTTAAAGTAAAGTAAGGTAAATTATATGAAACCATCGTGGTTTGAGGCCGTTCAAATTAGAATTTTATTGATTTTTTTAGATAAATTAAATAAGAATTTGAGTAGGATTTTGGCTATCTAAATTTCTAAGGATTGGGATTTCAATTATTATTATGAAATTATTCATCTATTCTAATTATGAAACTTTTTTATGATTTATGGGAATTAATTAGTTGAATTATTATTATTATCTTGTTAGTTTCAACATGATAATTAGTATTGAGTTTTGGATTATGTCCTTTATGCAATATGGAGAAACTTGATAAATTAACGTAGGATGTTGGTTTGGATTAATGATTGAATGATTGAGAATGATTTTTTTTTTTTTTTTTTTTGGATTTGGAAAGAGAAAAAGAGTAAATTATTGAATAAAAAGGAAAAAAATAAAAGAAAAAATTTTGAAAAGAAAACAGAAGAAATCATGATTTTGGAGAAAAGAAAATATAGCAAATTATAAGATAGTTAAATGTTAATCTCTAAACCTTTTGAGTTACTTTCAATCCATATTAAACCACAAGGTGGATTTTTGTAATTTAACTTTTGAGGGACATTTGATTCGAGAAAATATGAGATTTTTATCTAGAATTTATACTTGTGAGAAAATGATTTCTATGTTTAATTTTTGGGTATCTATTTCCTAAAGTAATATCAAATTCCAACAATACTAAAACATCTCGAAATCAGAAATTCATCTTTTTTTTTTTTGTAGTTTTTTTAAGATTTTTGGAGTAAAGTTATTTTTATCTCATATTTGACTTGAATAAAAATATTTTTTTTATTTTATCCTTTTGAAAGTCAACGTATGGTAATTTTATTTTACAAACATCAACTATTGCATTTGTTGAAAACAAACGTAATAATTGTAATTACTTTTTTTTGGAATATTTTTTAATTAAGTAGTAATTTTTTTTCTCACTTGAATACTATGTTGCTATGCTTTAAAACGTAATAATTATTATTATTTATTGTGTTTATTTTAATAGAAACACAATATTGAATTTGTACTTAACTTTTTTATTTTTCCATTGGAATATTATGTTTATAGTATTTGAAGCATAGTATTTATTATTAGTTACTGCGTTTTTTTGAAAAAAATGCAGTAGTTAACAAGTTTTAAATTTTTGAATATATCATAAATAGGTTACAGGTTAAAAAATTGGCAACTGATTTTTTTTTTACACAAATGTAATTTTGAGAGTTGAATATTTACAATTGAAAAAAAAGGTGACAGTTATGCTACGATGATGGCAATTAAAGTTTTATTACTTTTAATATAAAATTAATTGAGAGTGATTTAAAGTAAATAATAAAACATAAATATAATTAATTTATTAGAAGATACATGAAAATCTTTTAAAATTGTTCACATATCAATTATATAGGCTATCAACATTGGAAAATATCCTTTTTTGTCAAAGGTTTTGGCTTTTATATATTTATATAAGATATAAGATATAATTTAAGAGTTGAATATTTATAATTGAAAATGAGGTGACAAAATCATTCTATGATGATTGTAATTTAAGTTTTATTAGTTTTAATATGAATTTAATTGTGAGTGATTTAAGGTAAATGATAAAATATAGATGTAATTAATTTATTAGAACATACATGACAAATTTTTAAAATTGCCTACATGTCAATTATATAGGCTATCAATGTTGCACAATTTTTTTTTTTGTAAAAAATTTTGGCTTTTATATATTTATATAAGATAACCTAGACAAAAGCATATTCTTATTTATAATGTTGAAGTTGGTGTGAAAACTTAAGAATAAAATTTAATTGAGAGTGATCTAAGGTAAAAAATAATTAACTTTGATTACAAATTGAATTGAAAGTTATTTATATAAGGTAAAAGTAATGAATATTTAAATGAGAATAAATGTAATAACCTAAATTAAATAACTTTACTTTTTTTTACATAACAAATTTATCAAATTAAATTAAACATATTGATTTTTTTAAATAAAAATTCATCACATAAAATAAAATAAAATATATTTATTAAATGATACATGGCATTTATTCATGATTGTATACATGTAAAAAATAGAATATTCACATTGAATATTTTCTTTTTTGTTGGATGTTTTATTTTTATATATTTGTATAAAATAAGATATAAAATTAATAAGGTGTTCAAGGTATTTAAAATTTATTATAATAAGTTGACTAAAAATTAAAAATGGAAGTAGTGAGAGTAATTTAAGGAATATATAAAAACTATCATTTAATAAAAATTTAATTTTATTATCATTATTAGATTAATTTCAAAATCTATTTTTCATTTCTCTCAAGTATATTGAATACATATTAAACTTGATTATTCTAATTATCAAGTATAAATTACTTTTCAATGTAAAATATTTTTACTCTTGATTTTATCTTAATTTATTTTAGTAAATTAATCATTTAAAAATAAATGTTAATAAGAATCATTGAATGCGTTTTATAATAATGGAAATAAGCTATTTTAAATTCAATTTATTTTACCATTAAATTCTAAATTTTAAAATTTAAATGGATAATTAATTTTGAACACATGTCAATATTTTATATTGTCCACATGTCGAAAATATAGATTATCTACACCAGATTATTTCTTTTTTTGTTAGAAAGTTTGGCTTTTATATATTTATATAATGTTCTATGGTTTGAAATCAAACATTATTTAATGTTCTATGGTTTGGAATAAAATATTATTTAATTTTGTATAATTTAATATATATATATATATATAATTTACTCTTTTATTTTGTTTAAATACATAGTTTTTTTCATCAAAATTAGGGGCAGCACCGAGCAAAAGTTTCTACAAAAGAAAACTATGTATTTAAACAGAGCAAAAGAGTAAATAATTTCATATCCATGCATCGTATATGTTTAAAACATAATTTAATGAAAGAAAACTATGTATTTAAATAGAGTAAAGAAGATCATTGTATGTATGAATGTACTCACAAACATGTATTGTATAAATCAAATAAGAATAAAAATAATGGATTAAGGGAAATGATAATTAGGAAAATACTAATAGGAATTTGAAATTTTAAGTTAAAATAAAATAGTTGGTAGAGTTTTTGGGTGATAGGAATAACAATACTTAGGTAGGAAGGGTCTACTTTTAATGTAAAGTTTTTGACTTTGACACAAAGGTGAAAGTGGGTAGCTTTAAGGCAAACATAATAGTATGTTGGTTGAGATTTTTGTAACAAGAGATGGCCTTAAAGATGTTATAGTCAACTATGTAAAAGATGGATACAAAATTCTAGTTGATTTTGTAAAGTAGGTTATTTCCAGTAGTCATATTTTCACATTGATAATAAAGGGCAACCCAAGAATCTTATTGCGATCAAGTAAAATGTAGATTTCCATTCTTTTTTTTTTTTTGGTTGAAATAAAACAAAATGTAAATATTAAATGCTAATGGTTGACTAATAATAACTTTAGAATTAAGAGTAATTACAATAAAAATATTTCTATAAATAATAATGCTTATTTAATATATAAACACTCCTAAAATTATAAAGGTAATGAAAATAGAATCTATATGAAACTTTTATTTACGTTTGGATATAATTAGCTCTACTTTATGGTAAATAGAAAATAGAATCAATTGAAAGCTACTTTAACAATTTTTATTTATGCCTGAACTGGAATTAGCTTTGCTTTATGGTAATCATGAAAATGATAATATCAAAGCAACAAACATATGTAATGACTAAAACAAAAAAAAAAAAAATCCTATATTAAGTAAAATCACTTCCTAAAAAAATAAAAAAATGCATACTTAATACATATGATAAGATAGGTGACAGGCAATCACTTTCTTTTAATCTACAATCTAGTTTGCTCTCTTGTTTCATGATCCAAAAAGAGAAGAATAATGAAGATTTGATATACAAATCAATATAATAACAAAAACTTAGAAAAAAGAATAAAATAATATGTACACATCTTTTTATAATTTAAATTGTAATGGAACTAATAGCAATAGCCAAAACATAAGAAAAAAAAATCCAAATCATTAAATTTTAAAGAAATTTTGCTTAATTTTCTTGGTACCAAAACAAATTATTTTAAAGGGAATGTATTTTCAAAATGATTTTTTTTTTCAAAAAAATAACTTATTATATGATTACAATGAAGCATAACTTATTATATAATTATAATGAAGCATGAATTTAGAACAATTTCACTCAAAAGAAAACAAATAGAAGAGTAACTAAAATAATACAAAACCAAACATAAAGTAATAAAAAACTTTAAGAAGTAACTGATTATATTAAATTTTGTGCATCTAATCCACCTACATATATAACATCACAAAGACAAAAACGAATTTAAGTTATTTTTACTACATGACAAAAGGCATATCAAGACAATGAGAAAAAAAAATATTGAAATGATACAATCTATTTCTTCAATATCCCAAAACACCTTTACTTATAGGGTGGGTCTTGCTATCTTAGAAATAATTATGAAATGATTTATAATTTTTGAATGATTAATTGATTAAAATGAATTTAAGAACCAAATCAAGATCAATAAGAGTATTTTAAATTGAGAGTAATTTATGCTTGGCAATTATAATAATAAAATATAACGTGTTTTAACTTGTTTGGAGAAATGGAAAAGGAAAGATTTTGAAATTAGTGTAATAATGTTAATGAAATTCATTTGATATTATATATACCAAAATTAATTTCAATTTATTTAATCATCTATTAATTATTTCAAAATTATATATATATATATATATATATACATATTAAACATATATATAATATGTCTTAAATGGTGTAGTAAATAAATAGGTAATATGTTAAAAAATTGAAAATTGAATTTTTTCTTATACAAATGTAATTTAAGATTTGAATATTTACAATTAGAAAAGCAGGTGATAAAATTATTCTATGTTTATGTCAATTAAAGTTTTATTACCTTTAATATGAAATTAATTTAGAGTGATTTAAGATAAATAATAAAATATAAATGTAATTAATTTATTAGAAAATATTAGATAATTTTTTAAAATTGTCCAAATGTCAATTATATAAGTTATTCACGTTGGACATTTTTTTTGTCAAAGGTTTTGGATTTTATATATTTATATAAGATATAAGATATAATTTAAGAGTTAAATATTTACAATTGAAAAATAAGGTGATAAAATTATTCTTTGATTATGGCAATTAAAGTTTTATTACCTTTAATATGAATTTAATTAAAAGTGATTTAAGATAAATAATAAAACAAAAATGTAATTAATTTATTAAAAGAGATATAACAAAATTTTAAAATTATCCACATGTTAATTATAACGGTTATTCACGTTGGACAATATCATTTTTTTGTTAAAGGTCTTGATTTTTATATATTTATATAAGATGCCAAATATGATTTATATGAAAATTGCAATAAAAAATTGAAAGAGATTGCTTTAATATATCATTTTGATTGATTTTTTCTTTAAGTTAAATAGGACTATCAAATGAGTGGCACATCATAGGTTATGCTTGGCAGAATCAATTGTTATATTTACAATGATTCATATGCTTATACTGTGTTGGGTTAAGGGTTTTCGGCCTATTGAATTGGTATGATACGACTTATCAAGAGTTAGTGCTAGTGCTAGTGTCATAGGCTTCGATCTTAGACTCAGAATCTTTGTGGCTTTAGGTTTGAAATCACCTCCTTCTAGTCTAAGTCAACCTGAAACACAAGTGTGTGGGCACTAGAACAATAGGAAGGACAGAATGTGCAAGTTTGAGAGAAATAGAAAAACAAGAGAATTGCTAAAATATGTTATGTATTTTACTAAAGCAAAAGTGTGAGATGATGTACAAAAGAGGGTGGGACAACCCTCTATTTATAGTTGAGGCCCCCTAATATACTTATGGCTAAATCCCTAGAATCAATGAATTACAATCAATTAAGGAATTACAATCAATCAAGGATTACACAGATTACATCAATTCAGGATTTTGCTTTCTGATTTTTAGGGTCAATTAGATTCTACTAAAGGCTCCTACTGATCATGTGTGCTTTTAGAAGATCTGTTTGCGCACTTCCCTTTTTGGGCCTTCCCTAATGTGGTGCGGGCATCATGCGGGCCTGGCCTACATGCTGTGCAGGAGGTCTGGACTCCTTTCTAAGGCCTAGTGCACAAACCCCCGTCAATGCTCCTGGTGCGCGTGCCTCAACCTCTGGTTCTCGTGCTGGTGCACTGATGTACCTGGCGTGCCCACCCAGGGCGTGACATTCTCCCTCACTTGATTACACGACACCTTCGTTACCTTTTTTGCATGGTACTACCTGATCTGGTTTTAAAACTACCATAAGTTTTTTACTGGCTCCTAGTTTGCCTCATCGTCTGAAAGTCCCTTCCAGCCCACCAAGTACTCTTGTATTGGTTGATAGTTCTTCTGCCTCACCTTTTAGTCTGCTATGATGCTGTTGACCTTTTTTTCATATGAGGCTCTAGCTCTCAATGGAGCACGCTTTGACTCTGTCTGTCCTGAATCTCTCACATCCTCATGGAATAGCTTGAACATGCTGACATGGAACACCAGGTGTACCCTTGGCTTGAGTGGCATATCCAGTTTGTAGGCAACCTTGTCTACCCTTTTGACTACTCGAAAAGGTCCCTCATACTTTCAAACTAGGCCTTTGTGCAGCCTCGTATGGCACACAATGGGATGTAACTTCACCAACACTAAGTTTTCTACTTGAAACTGTACGTCCCATTTGTTCTGGTCTGCCCATTTATTTGACCTCTTTGCTGTCTTGTGGAGACAGACTTTGGCCAAGTCAGCTTGCTCCTGCCAAGCCTTGGCAAACTTGTATGCTACTAGATTCAGCCCTGTATAACCTGCAGCAATCGAATCGAATATTAGAGGTTGCTGACCTGTCACGATCTCAAATGAACTCTGGTTCGTTGCCTCGTTCCTTTGCAAGTTGTAAGAAAATTAAGCAACATCTAGCAGTTTTGGCTAGTCCTTTACGTGACACTCACATAATGCCTAAGGTAAACTTTCAATAGTCCATTCACACACTCAGTCTGCCTATCGGTTCATGGATGCATGTTGGTGAAAAAGTTCAAGTTTGACCCCAATAGTTTGAACAACTCAATTCAGAACCTGCCCGTGAAATGCCTGTCCCAATCATTAATAATGGTCATCAGTATTCCCCAGTATTTCATCATGTTTTTTAAGAACAATCGGGTTACTTTTTCGATTGGGCACTCATTGATTGCTGGAATAAAAATCTCATACTTGAAAAATCTATCCATCACTACTATGATGCTTTTGAACCTCTCTGCCTTAGGTAGACTGACTATAAAGTTAAGAGTGACACTTTCTCATGGTCACTCTAGCATTGGCAATGGCTCCAAGAGACCGTCGATTTCTTGAGCTCCACTTTGTCCTGTTGGCACACAAGATAAGTCTTCACATAGGCCTTCACATCTTTCCTCATGTGTGGTCAATAGTACCACTCATCTAGCAAAGCCAAGGTGTGACTCACCCCTAGGTGTTTGGCCCACATCGAATCATAACACTCATGCATGATTTCCCCGCGAAGCTTCCCATGCTGTGGCATAAATAACCTATTGCCCCTAGTGTACAACAAACCATCATGCAACCAAAATTGCCTAGTCTTACCTCGTTGGGCATACTTTATGAAAGTATTGGTTGTAGGATCATGCGCAAGCCCTTCCTTGATGCGCAGCACCAAAGACCTTTTTGGTTGCTAATGGCAGCAAGGTTCACCTTTTTACTTAGGACGTCAACCACCATGTTCGTCCGTCTTGGCTTGTACTCATTTTAGAAATCAAATTTCATAAGAAAATCTTACCATCTTACCTGCTTAGGGGATAATTTCTTCTATTACTGGAAGTAGCTGATTGCCATATTGTCCGTCCTGACCACGTACCTTAACCTCAATAGGTAATGACACTAAGTGCGTAAGCAGTGCATCACTGTTGTCTTTTCTTTTTCTTGGACCATGTACCTGTGTTCAGTCTCGTTGAGCTTTCTACTCTTGAACGCGACTGGATGTCCCTCTTGTATTAGTACTCCCCTTATAGCAAAGTTTGTTGCGTCTGTATGCACCTCATACGGCTTGGCATGGTCTAGTAAGGCCAAGACTAGCTCATCGGTCATAGCTTATTTCAACCGATCAAAGGCTTCCTGACACCCTATGCTCCACTCCTATGCTATCCCTTTCTTGAGCAAGTTAGTCAATGGCGTGGCTATGGGTGAGTGGCCTTTGATGAAGCCCATATAGTAGTTGACTAGCCTAAGAAATGACCTCAACTCAATGACTTTGGCTGGCAGTTCCCACTCCAAGATGACGTGCACCTTGACTTCATCCATACGAATCCTGTCACCTCTCACTATGTGGCTTAAGAACGAGATCTCTAATTGGACAAATAACCATTTCTCTCTCTTGACATACAGCTTATGTGCCCACAACATCTTGAACACCTGTCTCAAGTGGTCTACATACTCTTTCAATGTCTGGCTGTATATCACAATGTCATCAAGATAAACCATAACAAATCGATCAAAAAACAACTGAAGTACCTTATTCATGAGTGTACAAAAGGTTGTTGGGGCATTAGTGAGTCCGAATGGTATGATTAAGAACTCATACAAATTGTACCAAGTGAGACACGCTGTCTTAGGCTCATCTCCTTCCGAGATCCTGACCTGGTAATAGCCCGACCTCAAGTCCAGCTTAGTGAACCACCTTTCACTTTTAAGTTGGTCGAACAAGTCCGCAATGAGTGGGATAAGATATTTGTTCTTGATGGTCTACTTGTTCAAAGCCCAGTAGTCTATACACAACTGCAATGACCCATCATGCTTGCGTTGGAATAAAATTGGTGCACCATATGGTGCTTTAGATGGCCTGATAAAGCCAGCATCAATCAACTCCTTGAGCTACTTTCTTAACTCCTTTAACTCTGGTGGAAACATTCGGTAAGGGGCTCTAGCTGATGGCTTAGCCTCGGCCACTAGCTCAATTTTATGGTTCACCTCCCTCTTAGGTGGTAGCCTGCTAGGTAGCTTTGTGGGTATCACATCGCTAAAAGACTCAAGCACCTTTAGCACCTTCAAGGGGGTATCAGTTTCATCGTCTTTTGGTTCCTTATACTTCAGGGCTGTCAAGAAGGTGTTTTCATCTCTGTTCACTACTTTAGCAAATTGAATGGTTGACACCACCTTAGACCCAATCCCGGACTCATGCCTCAATGGTACAATACATTGGCACTGTGCATCTAGAATGCAAATGTAATTAAAAAAAGGCATAAAAAGGGCGTTAATCTAAACAACAAAATCTAACCTAATCACAAACTCATAGTCATCTAAGGGTATAACCTCAATGGTTTCTTTGCCCTTCCAATCTCCAAGTTGTAACTCCACTCTTTGCGTTACTCCAATGGCTAGAACTTCTTTATAGTTCACAGTCTTGATGATTTCAGTCCTTTTCTACACTTTCAGTTTAAGCTTCTAGGCTTCATCACTTGAAATAAATAAATGTGAGGCATCTGTGTCCATAGTGCGCTCACCTTCTGACTTGTAACCATCAGATCTACAAACATCAAGTCCTTTAGCTTGTGGTTCCTTTTACTCTAGATAGTATTGAGTACCAACGACCCAAGTTTTGCTACCTCTGCTTCTGACTCTTCGTCAGACTTTTTGTCTATAGTAACTAGTTTACCCTTCTATGGGTAATTACACGTTATATGGCTTCCTCTATATAGGTAGCATGCGAGTAGCTCTTGGTCCCTCTTTACCTTTCACTTGCCTGCTGGTGGCTTTTTCTCGCCATCTTTGTTCGAATGATATCAATCCTCATCCTTAGACTATCGATCATAATCCCTTTCTTTGGACTGCTTCTCCTAGTCCCTCTTGTCCTTGTCTTTTCCCTTGGGCTTGGATGACTCAAACTTGTTCAGTGGTTTAAACTCCGCTAAGGACTCAACAATAGTCATAGCTTTAGCCAAGTTACAAACACCCTGCCTTTGCAGCTCGTGCTTCACCCATGGCTTCAGCCCATCTATGAAAGCAAACAGACCCTCTGTCTTACTTAGATCCGAGATTTAAAGCATCAGTTTAAAGAACTTTTGGACATAGTCCCTTATCTCCCCTTACTGAGTAAGCCTGTACATCTTCACATGTGCCTCATTATTGGCATACTCTAGGTAGAACTGCTCTTTGAACTCTTTTTGGAACTCTACCCAGGTTTCAATCATAGTGCCCCTGCGTTTCACATCATTACACCTGTACCTTCATCATAACAAGGCAACATCAGTAAGATACATTGATATGGTGCTTACCTTGGTAGCCTTATCTTGCATGCTCGTGGCTCTAAAGTACTGCTCTATGCCCTATAGGTAGTTGTCTACTTTTTTGGTCACCTTGGTCCCTTTAAACTCTTTGTGCTTGGGAATCTCCACACAAGTCTTAGACGCTCTAGCAAACATGCCATTCCTAATAACAGTCTTACACGTAATGAACTCGCTCCTGAGCTCTTTCATTTCTTTGCACATGGCCTCTATGCCATCACGTATGGTCTCCATCTGGGCTTTCAAGGTCTCGTTCCTTTAGGTGATCAAGTCCAGGCCTTGATTGAGAGCAGCTTGTAACTCAAAATTGAGCTCCTTTTTTATGGAGTCTAGTGCCTCAAAATGAGTCTCTACATTATCAAGCTTCTCTTTCATGTCATCCATAGTCATTTCCACTTTCGACAGCCTCCCATTCATGGTAGACCAGATGTTTCTCGAACTGACCTTTTTACCCCTTTAACGGCCTTGCTTTTGAGCCTCAGGTTGTTGGCTAGTAACATCGCTCTAGGATGTCATCTCTTTGATTACGATTTAACCTGTACACACACAAACAAGCAGAACCAATCTGATACTAATTGTCACGGGCTCCGACCTTATACTCGAATCCGTACGACCTTAGGCTTGGAATCACCTTTTTCTAGCCTAAGTCAGCCTGAAACACAAGCATGCGGGCATTAGAACAATGGGAAAGACATAATGATCAAGTTTGAAAGAAACAGAAGAATAAAAGAATTGCTGGAATATGTTCTATATTTACAAAAGCAAAAGTGTGAGATTATGTACAAATGAGGGTAGGGCGACCCTTTATTTATAGTTGAGGTCCCTAGTTACACTTATGACTAAATCCCTAGAATCAAAAAATTACAATTAATCAAGGATTACACAGATTACATCAATTCAGGATTCTACTTTCTGATTTTTAGGATCAATTAGATCCTGCTGAAGGCTCCTGCTGATCTTGTGCGCTTCTAGAAGATCTGCTTGCGCACTTCCCCTCTTAGGCCTTCCCTGATGTGGTGCGGGTTGGCCTATATGCTGTGCGGACGGTCTGGACTCCTCTCCAAGGCCTAGTGTGCAAACCCCCACCGATGCTCTTGGTGCACGAGCCTCAACCTTTGGTTCTTGTACTAGTGGGGCCTGATGTGCCTGGCATGCCCACTCAGGACACATGGCACACAACATGGTACGATAAACAAGTAATAATATGTTATGGTGTACCGGCACATAACTGTTATAAATGAATTTAATTTGGTAATTTTTTTAATTGTATTTAATGTTAATTTTATTATATGATGCATGTTATTTTGCTTTCATGGTACTTTAAGTTAGCAGTATATAGAAATTAAATTATATCATTAAATAGACTTATAAAATATTTAAATTATTAGTAAATAAAATTATAATTTATTTAATTTTGATATATCACTTTTCAAAGAAAATGGAATTATGAAATGTACATTACTTAAAATTGGTTATAAAAAAAGTCTCATACAAGAAAAAAATATATGATATAAGTGAATTATGAGATGATGAGATCACGAAATTAAATGATAATGTGGTGATATTTGTGCAATTTTTTTTAAAATTTAGAGATGGAAAATTAATTTTTGTTAATTTTAACATATTATTTTAGTAAATTCTTTATTTTTTTCGTAAAAATATTTATTAGACCATGCAAATTATGTGCCTCTACTATTAATTTCATGTATTAATTTTAAAGATAATTGAAAAATAAAAAAAATAACTTTCTTAAAGAAATGATAAAAAATTGGAAAATTATTAATAGAATGTGCTAGATGCGAAGAAGCACAAAGAATAGTACTCTGCTCGGCATGAGATGACCTATAAGAGCTATGTTTCATGTGTTGAACTAGCCATACTCTTAATTTTTATGTGCTAACAAGGCACATTAAAAAATAGTGTTGGACTGACAGTTCATAGCACACGGGCTGAATTTTTAGTGGGCCCGTACAACCTATTCGAGCCCTCTAAGTTAACAAAATACAAAAAGAAAAAATTATCGTGATAAATAACTTAGATTTAATATATTCTTAATAAAATTTCTGTCAACTAAGGGATAGTTTGACACTGTTGCTAATTTTATAGTTTATGTTTTTGAAAATTTTGTTTTGTTTTTTTTTAAATTTATTGAATTAGAAAATATTTTTACATAAAATGTTTTTGTTGCAAAAAATTTCTTAACAGAAACTTATAAGAAAAAGTGATTAAAAATTAAAATTACAAGATGATAGGAATTTAAATTCTTGTAATGTCAAATCGTTAGATTTCTAAACATTAAAATTGACATTGTAAACAGTGCTCATAACAGTGAAAAAATGTTTCCAAAAGTTTGAAAATCATCATTTTTGTGTTTTCAATAATTTTCAAAATTTTTTAAAATTTTCTTTTTATTTTTTTTTATTTTAAAAACAAAACAAAAACAAAATGTCAAACACATTTTTATATCCCGTTTAAAAAAATTAAAAAAAAAAATATAGAACACAAAACAAAAACATCTCTAAATGAGCCCTAATATATTATTAATCACTAAACTAATTACTAGTAAACAGAGAACATGTAAATGCATTTACAAAGTAAATATTAACTAAAGTACATTAAAAGTTCAAAAGACCGCTTTGGTGTTGATACAATCATTTTAATATAAGGGAAAATTTTAAAATGAGAGTTACACATTTCAATGTTGTTTATAGTTCTTTCAAATAAAGCAAAACTGCCCTACCTAAATAAATAAGATTAAAAATTCTAGGACAACATAATCATGAAACTGTCGAGTGTTATTGCTGTTCCCTACATGCTTTGCACTGGAAATAAGGAGCATCCCCAAGGTCGATTCTTAAATGCAACGCAACAAAAATAGGATCTGGACAACATGCGACAACAATCTTTAACATTCACTTGGTCGGATTGCGGTTGAGCAGAAACTGAAGTGCCAAGAACAGAATTACAGAAGCTGTAATAGCAAAAACAAGCTGATCACTTTCAATAAGAATGCATATGTATCAGGCAGATGTTGAAATTTAAGTCAATTCTCAACTTATTCTCTGCAAAACCAAGGCACAGCAAGAATGAACTCAACTTCCCTGAAAACTATAAATGATTAATTTGAAGTGCAAAATTGACCATGTAGTCTTTGCTATGAGAGTAGAATGATCTGGTTTAGCTCAGATGGCGTGAGGGTTGCTGCACTTGGGAAGTTGCCACGGATCGAGGCGTAATGCCCTTTCCCGCTGGGAAGTAGATGGGTTGAGGGGTTTCAAGGGTAGATTAACAAATTAAGAAGAAAAAAAAGAAGAGTAGAATGATCTGGATTAGTCAAGTTTGATAACTCACTTGAGCAGTAATTCCAGCCATTTTAGTACGTTCACTGTTTCATAGATTTGCATAGCAAGGGATGAGAAAACTTACTCATTATCATAGGCAGGTTCCATTCTCTTTGACATGTATGGAATTGCCACAATAAAATGATGAATCCAACCATCCTTTCTTCTTTGCTCTTTCGACATAATCTGGAAATTGTTTTTGGGCATCAGGCACGTCGAGAGCCAAGTCGTCAAGAGATTCTGCTACCCTTAAGAAACCCTTTGTCATCTGATTCAGGGTTATGAGCCCTGAGCCAAAACAATGTCCCAGGAAACCCCAAAGTCTTTCATTCTTTTTCTCCATAACTATCACCAGTGCTTTCTTTACAACCTCATGGTGGAAAAATGGCATGCCTAATTCCTTTATGCAGCGACAAGCTTCCCTAATGTCTCCTCCTGATTCATATTCCTCTAATAACTTTCCTATTTTGTCTTTCACATCTTCAATCGCCCATCCAGGACTACTGCCACCACGACCACCCCAACACCTTAAGATGCGCTCTCCAGAAAGTCGAGCCTTTAGCAATGACTTTGCCATTTGAAGCACTCTGCCTCCGATAGAGTTTGTCCCCAACAATTGACTCCCAATCTCTTCCAGATGTTGTGGAGCTAAAACTTCATCCACCACTGCTCTAGCCAAAAACATAGCAAGATCCTCAACAACAACTGGATTATCTAGAGCAGTGTCATCTGCAGATTCTATCAACATCACAAACCCAATTACAACATCATCTGCAGGAAAACATAAAGATGACAGCAAAACAGACGCCATTTCTTTCTCTCTATTCTTCCGATCCATTGCCAAAGTTATCAACCTTTTAACAAAGATAGCATTTAGTTCACCTGAGGAAGTCTTGTTCTCTACTTCTAGACAATTACATACCTCTGAGATATCACCAGACAAGAAATATTCTTGAATAATTGATTGAGACTTCATCTTGAAAGTTCTAGTAAAACTGTCTTCCAATAATCTTTTTGTGGGCTCCAATGATAATGACTTCAAAGATGAACCACACAACCAACCATCAGATGCTGCCTTAGAAATTAAAGACTTCAGTATCCTCTGTGCATTTGGTATATCAAGGGACAAATCATCAACTGTGTCAATCATCCTGTCAAATCCCTTTGTAATTTGACTTGAGTTTATGAGGCCTTCTTCAGCTGCTTCTTTGAGCAGATCCAGTAGTCTATCTTCAGCTTGCCGCCTTTCCATTGCCATAATAAGTGCTCGTTTAACTATTTCATGGTGGAAGAAAGAAACTTTCAAATCCTTGATGCATCTATAAGCCTCTTTCTTATCACTACTCACTACATACTCAATCAACAGATTGTTTATCCTAGCTTTCACATCCTCAACCGTTTTAGTCTTGCTGCCTCCCCATCTGCGCTCAATACTCTCTGCATGCATAGGAGCTGCTAGATACCCTTTCTCAGCTCTTTTCAAAACTTCCACCCCCTTTGAATCATTAGGTAAGAGTGCTATTTGTTTTTTAAGGAACGCGGGAGGGAGTATGTCATCAACCACAGCTCGAGCTATAAACAATGCAAGAACATCGACTGTATCCGGTATATCTACAATCAAGTCATCTGCAGATTCTACCAGTTTACTAAAGCCTCTGTAAACTTGTGGGGCATCAATCACATCATCATAGAGTGTAGATAACAGAACAGCAGCCATTTCTTTTTCCTGGTCATGCCTATCCATAGCCATAGATACAAGCTTTTTTACAAAGTAGTAGTTGTAGCTGGGCATTGCAAGTTCTCTTAATTCATTGGTAGCTGAGACAACATCATCAGTGACAAAGTATTCCTCCACTATTATTGTTGCCTTCTTTTTGTAGGCATCAAAATCACATGATGATTTTCTTGCATTAGGATGTTCATATTCCTGCATCAAACATATTTTTCTTCACTTTTTAATCAAACTGGGCTTTGAATACTAAAAATTGTGTTAATCATTCTCCGGTAATTTGAAGTAACAAAAAGATAGAACAAATAATAAAATCCATAGAAAGTAAAGGGACATGTTGTGGACTAACTACCTCACTGCTATCATAGTTTGGGTCATTTAAGTCAACGGAATGACTGTAATCAGTAACAAGTAATCCTCCCCAAGTTCCTTTACCACCACAATCACCTACATAATGAAATTGTTGAACAAGATCAATAATGAACTAAATAAATCTTAAAAGCTAAAAGCCTGAATCTTTTTCTTTTATAAAAAATGTTTATATTATTAGGTTTCAAACATATTTTATTGACTTTGGAGTCATTATCAGCATTGGCATATAATTATAATCTACACGGAATGTCTCCATCGTATGGAGAATTCTATGGGGCTAAGACAAAACAGTAAAGATTTGGCACCAATACTAAATGGCAAGAACTCTCTATTGGGATTCATGCTCTTTTTCCTATTGTATAATAACAAAATTTTGGAATGTTATTAGTATGGGTTAATATTACAAATGGCCCCTAAACTACAATGAAATATCTAATATGATACCTTAATTTTAAAAATATCTAATGTGATATGTAAATTATGAATATGTTAATTAATGTGCTACTCACTCTTAATGTGATTATTTTCAAATGATGACATATAACAAACAAATAACCCTTCAAGTACAACAATATTAGTTAATAAATTCAAAGTTCATGTCTCACATTAAAAATTTTTAAAGCTTAGATATCTCATTAAACATTTAACTATAATTCAGTGGCTATTTGTAACATTAATCCTATAAGTATTATTACCTTTCTTAGGACAACTATCTCTTGGAGAATGTGAATCCTTATCATAACTAACTGGACTTCCTTTGCCATGGACCTGTGGTGACCTTGGAGAATTTGAAGAAATGGGGATTTGCATTGGAGAAGCAGATAAAGAATCTTCACTCTCTGAAGCAGAATGTACAAGCTTGAGGCGTTCATCTGATATAAAACCATCAGTGAAGTCCATTTTTATCCGATTCTACTCACCACTTTCCACTTATTCCTTCAAGTTGAGGAGCATGTGCCACCATTAAACTGACTAGACTAAAAGATGTTGGAAAATCTGGCTGCCGGGATCTCTATCACTGCCTATCACACCTTCATAAGTACTATCCACATTCTCCAGCAATTACATTTCATTTTCTCGCAATACATCCTTTAATGTATGGATCCACTTCATCAAGTTCTGCAGAGTTTAGTGAAAGGAATTACAAAAGCTAAAAACAATTATTTGAACAATTGTTAATATTCCTTCAAGAAGAGAAATCATTCAAGCCAAAAAATCACCATTGTAAGATATATTTATTACTAAATATATGTTTTATTCAAGTATACATTCTTACATAGACGGGGAAAGAAGTGAGTTGAAATAGAAATAGAAGAAAATGGGAAATGAAAGTACATTTTTTCATAATAGCATGCACAAAAAATTGAAATTGTATTAACCAAAGAACAAAAAAGAAAAAAAAAGAACACAAATGAAAAAAAATAGTAGAGAAACGACTGCCACTAATAATCTTATCAAAACTATTAAACTGATTTATAAAACAATTCGTATAACCTTGAAAATATGCAATAAACAATTCTAAAATTAGATGAAATAAGTATGAATTTCGAATTATCGTAACAAACAATTCTAGCCTTGAAAATATGCAAGTTTTGGATTCGAACATTCACGTAACCTATCTAACTCGATCAAGAATTTAGAGAAAAAAAATTAAGAATGCATGATTTGAAAAAAATTAAAAGTCAAAATCAAAAGGGAGTATTGAAAAATACCGTTCGCCGGAGCGACGTATCACACCGGCGGTCCGATTCCCCTTTTTTTTTTTTTGTTAAAGGTTTTTTTGTAGCAAAATTTTTTTTGCGTGCTTTGTTTTTAAGTGCATTTAGTTCAAAAAGCAGAGAGTCAGTTGCAAAACAGACGTCGGAGTTCCGTTATGGTTGGACGAAGATGCAAAAGGAAGTTTGGGATCCAACGGCATAGAGAATCTTGGATTTTGCCTTTTGAAACGGGATAAATTGCCCGGGAAACTCGCTGCTCAATTTGCTCAATTTTTATGGTTTTTCTTTCGCCTAAAGTCAAGCTCAATGCAATTGCCATGCCACGTCAAATCACTAATAACAGTCTTGTAAATTGTTTTTAAAAAAAAAAGTTTTATCACGTATTTTTTTATTAAATATTAAATATTTTATTCAAAAAATTTTAACTAGAGATTCATTTTACCGTGACATTTAATTAATTTTAAAGCCATCATTTTGACACAAATTACTATCAAATTCAATTATATATAATATTATATTATAAAATACAAAGATACTTAATAAGTTTTGCTAATATGAATGCTTATGTGATGATCTTTTTTATTTGACACATAAGAAATTACTTAAAAAGTTTGCTTTTGTGGATATCTACTTTAATAACTTTCAAATTGTTGACAATAAAATTTAATTTAGATAAATTATCTTTTTAAATAAAATAAAATTCTTAATAATCTAAAAAAATATTTTTTATATTTAAAATTTTCAAATGCAGTAATAAAGTATCTTTTAAAATTTTTTTAACATAAAAATTTACTCAATAAATTTTGTTTCTTTGTATATTTATGTAAATAATTTTTGAATTATTGGCAAAAAAAATCTAATTTAAATTAGGTAAAATTTATCTTAAAGCTTGCTTTTTTCAAATGTATCTATAAAATTTAAAATGTAAATAGTCTTTTCATATTATCTTATTTGCATTTTCTAATAATGACACATATAATAATACATACAATATTATTCTTTTTTTTTTTTTAAATCCTTACCCTACTATCTATTATAGATTAAATTCTAATGCAAATTTGAAATTTAAAATGTTTATCTTATTTGGCTTAGATTTCACAAGCTATATAGATTAGTTATGATAGACGAGTGTTTAGTAGTTCTAGATACAAGGATATTCATATTAAGATTATGAGTGAGTAAATGGTCGGTTCGATCGGTTTAGTTTGAAAAAATCAATAATCGACTTAATCAATTTTCATTTAACCAATAACCGAATCGATCGAATATTATTAAATAATCGATCATAACCGAACTGATTAAAATCGGTTCGGTTTGGTCGGTTCGATTAAATAACCAATTTTTTTTTATCATTTTTCTTCCTATTATGAATAATTATTTAACCACAAATTTAATTCAATAAAATTCAAATTTTAGTATCATTCAAACTAAATTAGTAAAGAATTTAATAATTTCAACAATATTTTACAAAAAAAATAAATAAAAATATTTATCTCAATTTTTTTTATTTTTAATTATTAGAAAGTCGATTAATTCGATCAGTGTGATTATCAATTTTAAAAATCGAAATCTGACCCAATTAACCAATTTAATCTATTTAAAAAATCGATTATAACTAAAATCGAATAAACCGAACCGATTTAACCGAATTCACTCGATTTTGATCGATCTAATCGGTTCAAACTGGCTTTTGCTCACCCCTAATTAAGATTAATCGGTGAGCTTTTTATTTGATTTTATTTTATTTAGTCACTTAATTAATTATTTTTATATACCTTTTATGGCCATTGTGATTCTACACTTGCTGGTGAACTCTGAACTCAATGACATACTTTGATTACTTTTTTTTTTTTTTTCTGAAACAAATCAATTTTATGGTCTTAAATCCCATAACTTTTTTCTTATATATTAATTTAATCATTTTTCATTGTCATTTGTCTCTTTACTCTTGCTTTGAGGCGTAGTTTTGTAAACTTTTATTTTTTTTTTAATTTATTTTTGTACTTTCAATTTTCACTTCTTTTCATTTTTATTCATCCATTACTTTTCTTTTTAATGTCTTCTTTTTTATGGTTGTGATTTAGGTTGAAAAGGAAACTATATATTAAGGACATAAGTGATGAGGTAAAACTTTTTTATTTTATATGAAAGCTCATTAAAGTAATTGTCTACATAAACCAGACATAAATTTTTTTTTTCTATATAAACATTTTGCAATAGGGAAAGAGGGTAAACTTTTTTTATTCTTTTATGTTGAAATTATTGATTAAGAGAATGATACATTTGCTATATATATTATTGTCAAATTTATGATTTTTTTAAGTTAAAAGAAAACCTTAGCTATATATATGATATGATTTTTTTTGAAATGAACAATAAACCACTTGAAATTTGCATTTTTTTTCACTAGATAATTATAAGCTTTTAAAATTTAAAAATATACTTATCCAATTCTTTCAATTTATATAACAGTTTTACATTATTTTAAATAATATATAAGACATCTTTTAAATCATTATTTCTCAAACAGTAGTAAAATTCATTAGGAATATTAGTAATTATTATTTTTTAATTTAAAATAAAAGATTTTCTTTTTCAATTTAAAATTACATGTGAATTTAAATTTTTTTTATTTTATCACTTACGATTTATTAACAATGTCTCATTTTTAATGAAAATCGTAGATAACTATAATTTTCTCATTAAATTAGGATCCCAATATACTTTCTAAAATGTTTTTGTTTTGACCTTTATGTCAAATTAATCTTTTAAAGATAAATACATTAATCTAAAATTATCAAAACTCTTTTCTATTACACATTTTAGTTAAGTTGTAACATCTTTCTATTGTTTCCTTTAACAATATTGAATTCATATATATATTTGCTCTACGTTGATTTTGAACTTGGGTATATACTTGCTCTACGTTGATTTTGAATTTGTGTATATTCTTGCTCAAGTGTTACACAATTGATAAATCATGAATCATAATATTTTTTATTCTTTTGGGCAAATGAAAATTTTATTTAACATGTTTGTATTATTTCTATTTTAAATGAAAATTGGACAATGCAAATGAAAAAAAGTATATAGTTATTACTATTACTACTACAATATTTTTAATTTTAATAGTTGATAGTTTAATTAACATTTACATTCTTTCATAATTATCTTACTTTCAACAAATTAACCCAAAAATATTATATGTATTTTATATGTACATTATGCATGTAAATTAAATAATGTTTATTTATGTGTTTATACATATATTTAAATAAATAAAATTAATCTGTGCATCGAATGAATCACAAACTAGTTATATTATAATTCAAAATTTTTTACTCACTTCGTAATGGGTGTTTTATATTCTAACGGTATTAATGCACAAAAACTCATTCTTTAATTCAATTTTTTATATATTTGATTTACAAATAAATAAATATATATAATTTTCAAACTCTAACTCAATATTTACGACTTGATATTAAATTTTATATATATTTCAAATTATTGGAAAATTGAATCTTAATCACTAATAACTTATATTATTGCCAACTTGATATTAGATATGGTTATCCCTAATCAATTAAAATAATAGTCAATATGTGTTTTTAACTTTTTAATCTATCTATATTCTCTTAATTTAAACCTTTTTTTGAAATTATAAGTATAAAAAAATTATAATCATATTTCAAGTATTAATGTATTACATATATATAATAATGTGAATAATAATATAGCATTTACATAATCACGTGAGTAATAAACTATTACATCATAATCAATTATAATTATCGAATAATCTCCTCTTTGTGCCAACAGTATTTGGTCATTTTTCATGATTTTTCTGATAATGATTTTAATAAAATTTAGGTAATTTGAATTAATGTTGTTGGTTTCTCCTTCTTCAATGTATTCTTTTGGTTTCTATGATTGTTGTATCCTTCATGTTTCAAGTTTCATATACAGCTTCTGAAAATAAACAGTAATCAGAGACTTGGTATATGCATTGGATGAAAAGAAGAAAAATTTGCATATCAAAGATCTTATATTCACAAATCTATATGTGATTATTGCAAACATACATGCCATAGTTCATTTACTTTTGTTTTTCAGTGATCAATCCAAAATACTTACAATTTTAGTACGCCTTTAAGTTTGGATTCATAGTTTCCAACAATAGAAACTATAAGGTTGAATATGAGGCATTAATAGTTGGCCTGAGGTTGGTAGTCAAGCTAAATGTCAAAAACATCATTCTGTACAATGATTTACAATTGGTGGTCAACCAAATAAATGGTGAGTTCGGAGGTAGAGAAGAGGGGATAAAAAAGTACCTAAAGAAAGCATTAACCCACCTTGCCGCCTTTTCTAAGGCTAAGGTTAGAAAAATATCGAGGTAAAAAATACAGTAGTAGATTTTTTGTTTATGCTAGCCTTGGGGATGACAACAAAGAGCTTAGCCAATGTCCTGTTGGAAAAGCTGGCATAAAAAAGCATTGAATAAAAACTAGTCAGATAGGTCGAGGAGAAAGAATCGTAGATGACCCCAATCAAAGCATACTTGATAGTGGGAGAACTACCCAAAGATAAGGTCCAAACTAAAACTTTGATGAAGAAGGCTCCTCAGTACAAAATGATTAACAAAAAATTATATAAGAGATCTTTCATTTTGCCTTGCTTGAGATGTGTAGATGCTAAAGAGGCAAACCATGTCTTCAAGGAAATACACAAAAGGATATGCATAAATCACCTCGGACATCGACCATTTGCCTACAAGGTACTTAGACATGGTTATTATTGACTAACTATCAGGAAAGATGCAATTGACTTGGTGGAGTAATATGGTAAATGCCAAAGATTTACCCATGTACAACACCTTCCATCAACTGAGCTAATGCTTATTATTAGTCTAAGGCCTTCATATAATGGGGAATGGATGTTTTTGGACCTCACCCTGGCCACAGGGCAGAAAAGATTTATTATAGTAGTAGTGGACTACTTTACGAAATGACTCAAAGCCAAGGCCCTAGTTACAACAATAGAACCTCAAGTTGAAAATTTTATTTGGAAGAACATAATATGTAGATTTGGTCTACCTTGATCCATAATAACAGACAATGAGAAACAATCTAACAATCCAAGGTTTAAGGAATGGTATGCCAACCTCCGCATAGATATGAGGTTTACCTCGATAACCCATCCCCAATCCAATGGCTAGGCTAAAGCAGCCAACAAGACAATACTAGAAGCCTTGAAAAAGAGACTAGATGAAGCTAAGAACAAATGTGCCAATGAGCACCCTCGAATATCCTATGGGCTTTAAAGACAACCACATAAATCTTTATAGGAGAAACCCCCTTTAATTTGATTTTTAGAATGAAGGCTATGGTGCTTGATAAGATCGATCTTTTAAGCTTAAGAGTCGAGTTTATATCAAAAGAGGGGAACGAAGATGCCCTCAGAGACAATCTAGACTTAGTAAAAGAATAAAAAAATATAGCTCCGACCAAAATAGTAACCTACTAGTAGAAAGTATTTAACTACTACAATGAAAGAATCTTATGTTAAAATATAAACAAGGGCGACATGGTGTTTACGAAGGTTGAAACCTCAAGAGTAGATAACCGAAGTGGCAAGTTAGCCCCAAATTGTGAAGGCCCTTACATAGTCAAAGAGGTTATCCATGACGCAACCTACAAGTTATAGGATATGGATGGTAATCCCATCTTGAGGACATGAAACACTGACAATATCAAAATCTACTACCGTACCTTGACAAAGCCGAGCTCACATTATGTAATTTTGAAAATATTAATTGAATAAAGTTTATATTTTATCTACATTTATTATGAAAGTCCTGAGCACAAGTAATTGCCAAGCTTATACTCAAAACAAAAGCAATAGGCTATATCAATGGCCAAGCTAAAGAACTGTCTGATCTAATCTTGAGATAACCAAGCTGATCTCAAGTTAATTTAATGGGTCCTTAAGTTAATTGATTAAATTCGATTAAGCTCATCCAATCTGAGGTAAGACTCAATGATTATTCGATTGATCTAATGTTTAAACCTATTGTCTTATCTGAGCTAAAACATTATAACAGTTTAAGATTTCCTAAATTACTTTATAAAAGTTAGCATAAAAATAAGACAAGAAAAAAATGCAGAGCTGAGACTTGAACAGAAATTTTGGCAGAAGTAATTACAGTTTGACAGAAGTTTTGGTAAGTGAACCGATCAGAGATCTTTACAAAAACCTGACCTCAAACTTTACAAAAATTTTCAACAAAAAAAGACAAAAAATAAGTCCTTCAATCTTCCCCTTTAAGCAGCAGTAGCAACATCAAATCCTTTCTCAATAGTAAGGCCCAGGGCAGCATCAAGCTTGGCATCCATGGCCGCGTCCTCATCCTCATTATCATCATCCTCTTCTCTTTCAGATTGGATTGGAGTTTTGAAATTGTCCAGTCTGATGTCAGAGAGGTTAAAGTTCATGTTTGTTTATTTAAACAACACTTTGTCCTTGTAGAGCTCGAAGGTGTCGAAGACATTATTCTTGGAGAATTCAACCTGAAGGTTAGAATACCTCTTGGAAGCCATGAGCTCTTGGATGATCTCTTCTTTTCACTCCTCCTTGGCCTCCTTTCTAGCTTTTTACTCAGCTTCTAACTAGCACCCCAGCTTTGCAATTTTAACTTGAGCCTCGTTGAGTTTGAGCTCGGCCTGCTTCTTCACCGATTCAGTTGAGACCTTCTACACCTGCATCTCCTCCAGCTTGGCAGCCAAGTCTTCAGCTTGCTTTTTTTGCTCCTTTTCCTTTTTATGTGAAGCAGAGAGGCTAACTTGGAGATTGGCTATCATGTCATTATTCTTGGAGTTCTCCTGACTATGTTTCTTCATATTCTGCTATGTCTTCAAAAAAACTAGTGCGTAGTGAAGGGTTTCGGTGGCACATCGAGAGGGATGAGCTTGAAACTTGTCATAAACTATATAAGAAAAAAAAAACTGAGCTTAGACTTTAGAAAATAATAAGCATTAATAAACAATATAAAAACTGAACTAAAAGATAACGTACTCTCGAAAGACTACGACCTTCGTGAACTTCCTTGCGATGTCAGTGCTTTCAAGTGGATTCTTATCGGGGTCGTGCTCCAGGCCAGTGGAGAAGCGCTCTGAGCTAAGCCTCAGGATTTGGGCCTCGAGATCTGTCAGAAAGGAGGATGCCTCTATCCTCTGCTTCTTAGAGGGAGGGGCCTAGACTTCTTGACCTGCTGTTACCTTCGGCTTACCCTTGGCACGGGCAAGAACCTAAGTTGAAGAGCTCGACTTCTAAGAGACGAAGGGATTGATTATTTTAATTCCACCGGAAATGAGCCTCTTATGTTTTTATTACATTTGTATTCAAACACATATTTTAACATTAATTTTAATTTAACCGCTATAATAATTAATTTCACTGCTATTACTATTTTCAATTTCATTGAAATCAACTTTATCACCCATCCAAACAAATTTTAAAAATACATGATCTAATCAACTTGTTATATGTTAGGAATCTCTTTAGTGAAAAGTACTAGTATGATACCTGTGCTTCGCTATGAATTATTTTATTTAGCATACTTAAAAATTTAAAATGTAAAAAACAGTATACTTAAAAAAATTCTCAAAATCAAGTCAATCTAATAAATTTGAAAATTTATGAAACAATGTGCATCTTTCAAGACAATGGTGTTCTTCACCACAACCTCTCTCACAAATGGATATGTCAATAGGTTTCCTAGAGATACATTCAATGCCTCCTGCATTAGCTTGAAAACAAAAACAATATCAAACATTAATTTGTATGAGTGCAAAATAAAATGTAATGATGTACACATGTATGTCATCTCCTCGCAGTTGGTGCATTGCCTTGAGAAACTTAGCCCATTATATTTTGATTTCACCTTGGACTTTGCAGGTGGATAGATGCTAACCCATTGTTCTATGAAATCACTGCAAAGTTTAAATTCATGCATAAATTTTTAAAAAAATATTAATAAGTATAAACCTTCATTAGTCTTCAATTTGTTCAGGCATCCTTTATATGCTAAATTATGTGCAAAGGAGAGAACGGGACCCAGAAATCAAGCCTAAACTTTCAAGTTCATATATAGCATTGTCACAAGAAAATAGGTTGAAAACAGAAGCAGGTTTAAAACATATTGTATTAAGGAAAATGTAAGACAGAAGCAGCCATTTTTAACAAAGTTCTCGTTAATATGTGATTATATAAAAGCCCATAAATGAATCCTAATGTCTTGCATTGGTATGTTCCAAAACCCAAAAGCTAGATGAAAAGTTGTTCCCCTGCTTTATTCACCATTTTAGATAACTCCAAGAACGTGGTGCCATAGGAAAAAGTGTATTTTCTACTCTCTTATCAGCTTATAATTATTAGTTATTGATAATTCACTAGAGAAAGTATACAATAATATCACGTGGGAACTACTGAGATTCTGAGACTAAAAGCCAAAATACTGAAATACCTTTTGATTATTTTATTTATTTGTTTCTTAATTTGAAGTATATTTTGATTATTTTATTGAGATTCTTAAAAAAAGGAAAAGTATATGCTGAACTTGGAAGATCTAAGAAGAGTTTTAAATATGGTAAATTTGCTTTTACGCCACAATGATAGAGGTCTTACCTAACAATGGTTCCATCATCTGGGATAGACATGAGCCCTTCGATACCAGCACAGCAGGTGTGTCCAATAGCCACAATATTCTCCACCTGAAACCAAACATTCTCTTTTACACATCTAATTCCAAAAGTAGAAATTTGAGATAGCAAATCATTTTGAAAGAAAAAGAAAATTTGAGATAGTAAATCATGTTGAAATAAAAGAAAAGGAAATGTAAGTTTTGGGTTTGTTTGGCTGGCTGTAGTTACCAAATTTTCCTGCGACAGCTGTCTTAGATAATGTATCCCAAACTTGCTTGATAGTAATATTAATCACATCTCCATTTAATTCTACCAAATTTCAGTAATAGTAAAATTTTAATATTGCAAGATTTTTCAGCCACTCCCAATTTTTCCTTTGAGCCTCCATAGCAAAAAAAAAACAAAAAGGACTATCCTGTGAGAAGGAAATGGCAAAGACAGCTCCTTAATAACATTCCCAACAGTACGTGAGAATGAATACGTATTAGAATAGTAAAAAAACAACACATGGCTTCTCAATTGCTTCCTCTAAATCACACTTACTGCTTTAGGATTCCTCGAATTGTTAGACAAATCCCAAAGTTATACCTGCGGCAAATGAAAATCAACGAATGAAACCACCTAAAATATATTCATAACTTACACATAAAAGCACTAAAAAAAAGAAAAACCTTAATTTACCTTTTCATCCATGGATCCAGTTGCAAGAAACTGTAAAAAAAAAAAAGTCATGCACATAGAACGGAGCATAGAAGTTTTCACTTGATATGAGACATATTAACGTGAAAGGAGTTTTGTTCCCTTAATTTGTATAAGTTGATTAGATTTTTGTATATTTCTGTGAAAACAGGTTTTATGCGATGTGGACAATGGGAAGGAGTTCATTTTGTGTGAATACAACAGAGATGCTGATTCTTATAGGTAGCTTTACACTTCTAATTAATTTATATATATATATATATATATATTATACCCTGAACTTATTGTCACCCCTTTTCTGTAGCCTAAGCCCCCTTAAGGTGTTTTTACATCCTTGCCTGTTTGAATTTCTACTCTGATATGACATTAATAAAAAGTAAGGTCCCCCCAGCCCCCCCCCCCCCTCCCAAAAAAAAAAAAAAAACCATCACCATGATCTTGTCTAAATAAATAATGGCTATGCTAACAATCTCCTGGAGGTTTTTTTTTTTTAATTAATTCCTATATTCAAATGTGGGGTTTGTAGATATTGGCCACTCCGGGGGCGTTTTCCCCAATTATCCATTGAAAAACAGTTGTAAAGTTTTTATGTTGGAAGAATCTTGCACCTTTAATCCTCAGCACTGCACTTGTCACCATGATACTTTTTTTGAATAAACATTATAGAATGTAATAATTGTGCCACAGTTCTCTCTCTCTCTCTCTCTCTCTCTCTCTCTCTCTCTCTCTCTATGCATATTTGCATGTTCATTGGACACATGATATAAATTTGTACTTGTGATATTTTCCAACTTAAATGCAAACACTATCTCCAGAAACCGAGTTTGTTTGAAGTCGTCGGTGCTTTTTCTGTTTGATCTGGTACTGAACCATATCCCTGATAAATCATTCTTACTTCAAGTGCTACTATTTCAGTTTAATGTCACATAGGCTGCTTTAAGGACATCTTTTTGAGCTACATGTTTAGTTCCTTTCTACTTGCAGATAGGCATATGTTCTATTAAAAGTCCTCTTTGTAAATAACCTGTAATCTGTAACTCTGTTCTGTGCAATTCTACTGTTTGTAGATCACCTTGGTCAAATACATACCATCCACCACTAGAAGATGCGCCTTATCCATCTTTGGAGTTGAGAAAACTTGAAATTGAAGCTAATGATATCTTCGCAATCTATTGTGACCAGTGAGGTTCTTACTTACCGTGTGCTACAATTTGTTTATTTCATTTGCTTTTAATATGGGTTTTATTAAAATTGATTTCTAATATCTTGATTTACTCTTTTCTTTCCATCTCTTGTTGGATAAGGGGTTTTATGGCATAACTCAGTCAAATTGGAATCTGGATGCAATCATTTTATGCAATATTTGCACATGTATTGTTCATTTGTTTATGTTTAACGAATAAAACACTAGGTATTATGCAGGTGGCATTTCATGAGTCTATATGTGGGAAGATGAAAATGAACGTTTCGTAGCCTGCTTTTTGATAAAGAAAGGTAGGCAGCTTAGTTTTATCTAAATAAGACCGGTACCCAATGTGTCGTTACTTCTTCTAATTTGCTTTCATTGATTTTGGAGAAAGATGGCTCAAAGAGTGGACAAGGGCGAAGAGGTTGGAGGAGGGAGCTTGGGATGCTATACATGTTATAGAGGTGAACTCAATAACTGGGGACAGAACTTTCATTGTTTTCTCAAACTTTTCTGTTCTTTCTTTTTTGGTCATTTTTGTTTATTGGATTACACATTTATTCCTCTTGAATTAATTTTGTTGTGCATTCTCTGGCTCATGCTTTATCCCGGTTGGACCAGATGAGTAAGGAACAACGCGATATTGCTTGACCAGTACAGTCATGCTGTCTTTGACTGCAGATGATGAGTCATCAGGCACTTTCAGTTTGTCAGGATCAATCAGACGACAGGTAATTGGTGGGATTTGTTATAAAATGAAGAGTTGAAGCTTTCCCTAGTGGAAAGCTAAAAAATTGTTTGAGAATCCAGCTTTATGTTCATTGAGAGTGGTTCATAGATACTTATCTACTTTTTGATAATCCATTAATGGCATAAAATTGGAGATTACGTTGTTATCCATCCATTTTGGAAAAACTGGGAACATGTTCCGGAATTTCCTGACCCCAAGCATCAATGAATGGATGACCTTAGACATTACAGGAGATTATTTTCTGGATCTGCTAGAAAACAGGTGCATAACTATTGATGATCGTCTAAAATGCTGTATTTATCCTAGATTTTTTTTCCTTGTCCTATTCTAGTGTATCACCTAGTTATCGTCTCCATTTATGATACATTTTTTAATGGCTATTCGTTAGAGTAGGTAACCAATTAATAGCTATTATGGGTTAGGCTTTGACAATAACAAAAATAACTTTCGAAAACTACAGAAGATGATAATAATAAAAGTAACTTTAACAACAATGATACAGATCTATCTTTTTAGTAGTAAATATTAATTTATTGTCTTTTTATTCATTTTATTGATTATCTATGTTTACAATTTTTTCATCTTTTAAACATAAAGATTTTGATATAAAAAAAATATTTTGATTCGTATCTAACGAGTTTCGATCTGATTCAATTTTTTAAGATCAATTTTTTTTTTTTAAAATTGGGTATCAGGTCAAGTGATAAAAGAAAAAAATTGGAGTTGGATTTTAAGCAAATCTGACTCTACCTAATATATATATATATATATATATATATTATTTTTTAATTAATTAATTATTTATTTTTATATATTTTTATATTTATATTAAAAAATAATAGTTTATATTTTAAAAAATATTTTATTAATTTCGAATCAAGTTCAGATATAAAAAAAATTAAAAAAAAAAGAATCAGATCAAGTTCGAGTATTTTATATATATAGTTAGATCGGGTTTGGAGTGAACAAAAACTCATTCCAACCCGACTCATTGCCATCCATGTTCTGGTAAAGTTGTTCCTAACTTGTTCCACTATTTTCGTCATTCTTGATACTGGTAGTAAAGAGAGAAGATAATTTAGGTCTTCTATTTTAGATAATTTTTTTAGAAGTTTGATCACTTCATGTTCTGGTTTTAGATTATTTCCATCATAATTTTTTTTTTTTTTTACAAAAATCTTTTTACTATTTGTTGTAGTAGTGATATAAGCAGTTTGTGAATTTGGTGAGATTTCATCTAGCAATTCTTTTGGTTTTTCTATCATGGTGATTCCGACTTGAAAACTATTTAAACTTACTCTATTAAATTGTGAAAAAGCAAATTTTATATATTTTTTTCATTTTCATTAGGTGCTAATAAATCAGGTTCGTAAAGTACTTTTTTGACTTCCCATATTTGATAGGGTTAAAAAAAATTTTTTTTTATGAAAGAGTCATACTACACTAGTTATTTTAATATGCATATAAGAAAAATATTCATTGTTTTTAACAAAATAAAAAAAATTTATTTAATAAAGGCAAGAAAATGCCTTATTAAATGAAAAGCCCTATTAAATGAAAAGATAAATTTTGAAAAAGAATTATACATACAAAACCCATTTCGATACTGATTATATCAAAATGGTCATGATCTAATCTGAATTTAATTTTAGGAAATCCTCCTAAATTTTCCTAATTTTTTAATATATAAAAAGAAAATATTCATGAAATTTTTCTTTAAGTAAATGATTTACTTCATCTCTTATTGAATTTTTTATTTTATTAAAAAGTTCATTGGGTAAGACTTTGTTAGCTTTTTCATACAAATTTTTTTTTTGAATTTTTAAAAGTGAATAAGAAATGGTTTTTTCTTCTATGAGAAAATCTCAAATATTTGAGATTTTTTTATCTCTTTAAAGTAGTATTCTTTTTCATCAAGTTCAAACATTAGCGGTTTTTTCTAATTTCTTAAAGTTAAACTATTTAAAACAAGATTTTAAAAAGTTTGAAATTTATTAACCTATTTGGTTAATCCTTTCGCAAGCATAGTCATGTTGTTTTTTAAAAGCTGATTTACTACCTTGAAGTTGCGTTTTTCAAACTTTATTTATGAGATTATATAACTTAGGGGGTAATTTTGGGTTATAAAAATCTTTTATTTATGAAAAATTTTGTTCTGGTTTCAACAAATTTTTTATTTTTTGAAGAATTTCAAAATATAATATTGGAGTATATTAGTTTGGATCCTGAGAAAATTGAGATAATCTATAAAGTTCTATTACTTATTGTGATGGAATCTTAGGATTTCTATGTATGGTGGGGGATAAAAGAAATATTCTGGATTAAGATATGGAACTAATGGTTGGTTAAAAAACTAAAATCTTAATCTTTGGTTATGATTAACATGTGTAAGAGAATAACCTTGTTTGGATTGCTTTTTTTTTATTATTATTGTAGTTCATCCACTAATTTATTCTAGAGGTTTTTTTTCTCAATCCATTGAGCCAACTTAAAAAATCAACAAGAAAATTTTAGATCCTTTGATAAATTTAAGAGAAAAATTATATTGGCATAAAAAGTTATACCATCTAATCCTTCTAGGATTAGTTTTTAATTTCTTATTTTTTAAGAAATCTTTAACCGTTTGATTATTAGTTTTAATAATAAAGTTTTCAGATGCTAAGTAAATATGAAATCTAGTTACAACATTTTTTATAGCAAGTAACTCTTTTTTCAAATATAATATATTTTAATTCATTTGGTTTAATTTTCTTGAATTATAACCACAAATTAATTCTCAATTATGTACCTTTGATTTAAGTATATATCCCCAATGTTGGTATGATGCATTTGTTTCAAAAATAAGTAATTCTCCTAGTTTTAGAAGATATACTTTAAGTATAATTTTAAGATCTGATTTAATTTGTTTATTAATATCATAATCATCTTTTGTCCAAGAAAAATGTGTATCCTTTTTTAGTTTTTCTTGTAAAACCTTTTCTTTTTTAGAAATATTTTAATAAATTGTCTTTCATAATTAAAAAAACCTAGAAAACTTTGAAGTTATTTTTTATCTTCCAATTATTTTATAAATTCTTTTATTTTTACTATAATATGATCTTATAAAGTAAGACCATTTAAAGATAAATTTAATCTTAAGAATTCTATATTAGTTTTTTCAAGCTTTATCTTTTTAGGGCTTAATATTATACCATGTTTTATAAATTCTTGAGCTATAAGATTTAGGTGTTTCTTGTGCTGATTTAATGTTTCAGAAAATATAAATATATCATTAATATATACCACATAAAAATCTTTATATTTCCCAAAAAAGGTGTCCATCCATCTTTAAAAAATTTGTGGAGTATTACAAAGTCTAAAGGGCATGACTTTCCACTAATAATGGACTTTTGGTGCACTAAAGGCTGTTAATGGTTTTGACTCTTCAATTAGCATTATTTGTCGAAATTTGGATTTAGAATCAAATTTACTAAAATATTTAGTAAATTTGATTGGTTACCTACTCTAATGAATAGCCATTGAAAAATGTATTATAAATGGGGACGATAACTAAGAATGGAAATGCTCTCTTCCCCCTTCTTTTCTTAGCCATTCTTTTTCTCTTCTAAAATTCCTTGTATATTTTTTTTCTCTTGTAATTAGTATCAAAGCCTTGTAATGAACCTTGTATATCATAGACTATACAAATCAATGTTTAAATATATATTTTTTTTCTATTTGAGATCTCCAGATCATGTTATCATTGTAAGTATTTCTTTATTTTTGTAACTTTTAATTATAAGCTTTATGTTCTAAAATCCATATATTTGTTTATTATCTCTATGCTAGTGTTGTGGCTTTGTTGTGGCCTTTAAAATCTAGCCTTAGAGATTTTTGTAAGGTATATACACGATTTTAGGTACCAAAAACATTGAGCAAGATATTGAAAACTATATTTGTCAAAAAAAATAATCCTATAATCATAGTTTGTGTGTGGATCCTTAATTAAAAAATTATATACCAGTAATCAGTCATAATATTAATAGTTTAGTAAAGTTGATTAATGGTTTATTAATGATACCAATTACTTTCTTTAAAAAATTGTTTAATAAAGTTGATATATTAGAATCTAAAGTAGATAGTTTAAGACAAATTACTTGTTTAGATTTAAACCAAAATTCTAAACAATTATTAACAAATATTAATAAAAAATTAAAATTATTCGAAGTTGATAAAAGTCAAACAAATGACTTTGGACTTTTATATTATGATAATGCTATTTTTATTCTTAATGATAATAAACCATCGTCTTCTCAACCAACTAAGTTTTCTAAAGCAGAAAAATTAGATTTTAAATCCTATAAAAGTCTTATAGAACATTTTAAGTATAAAGTGGAAAAAACTAATGTTCTTAAAGAAATAATCAATTATTTGAATATGATAAAAAAAAACTATATGAAATGCATATAAAACTTTTTAAAAAATTTAATTATCATTATATGCTTAATTATGATACTATAAATGAAAGTAGTTCAAAGGAAAAAGATAAAGAAAAAAAATTTTTAACTACTAATCCAGTAGAAAAAGATGAAACTAGTAATACAGAATCCTCATCTTTTGAAGAAGTAGATGAAGAAATCAATACTAAGTCTACACCTTTGGATCTTGATCAACAAAAAATTGATAAAGGAAAAAGAAAAGTAGAAGAAATTTCTAATCAAGAAATTGATGATAAAAATAGGTTTTAAAATAGGATTGAAGATGATATTTATAAAGATGAAATTAAACAAACAGGAACATCTTTCGGAACTATTATGGAACCTATATCACAATCTAATTTTATAGAATTTTTAAACAAAAGAACTATAGCTGAAGGAGGAACGTATTTAGATCTTTCAAAAATATATATAAATGACTATGGAAAAACCATAGAAGATTGGGCACAATTTATGATTATTGTAATAAACAACTACAAAGACATTTGGTCTAAAGAAAATTTTTTAAATTATTTTTGTGAAACATTTCAAGGAAATGTTTTGCAATTTTTTGCGAAAATGGGAAAACTTCGAAGTAAGAAAAGTTCAAAAAATGAATACTACACCAGATTTGTTAAAAAATTTACAAATCTGTTAAAAAATGAATTTTGTGGTAGAATGGCACCAATTGATCGAAATAGTGAAACTAATTATATATTGACTAAAATAAAATTATGTGATATAAGACATTTAGAAGAATTTTTTTAAAAATATATTCATGAATACTAAAAATTGGATGAATCACATTCAAAATTTTGGAAAGAACAATATTTTCATAAATTATCATCGTCATAAGATGAACTCTACAATCAATAGTATCCCAAATATTTAGAAACTCTGTAATCAATAGTATCCCAAATATTTAGAACTTCACAACCCTACAGTAGAAAATAAAGACTATTTAGATTTTATAAAAAATAGAATTTATTTTGCTTCTAAACAAATCATAGAATATTGCCTTAAAACAAAGGCTTTTAAGCAAGTAAAAAGTAAATTAAGCGATAAACAATGCAAAAAAAATTAGAAAATGAATGAAATTTTGGTTGTAAATCTCAATCTAAAACATATTCAAAGAAATACAAAAAGAAAAGAAGATATAAATTGATCAAATGAAAGCCAAAAAAGCATAAATTTGACAAAAAGAAAAAAAATTGTTAGAACAAAAAATTTTAAAAAGAAATTTAAATGCAAATGTTTCATTTATGATGAAGAAGGTCATATGTTACCTCAATGTCCTAATAAAGGAAAAAGTGCTAAAAAAGTTATTAAAACTTTCGAAGAAAGAGATTTAGAAATTTGTTTTGGATAAGAAGTTTTTGAATAAGAAATTATTTATGAATTAATTTTCGAAATAGATTCTGATCTAATGATGATGAGTATATTTTATGCCTGATACAAGTAGTAATCCTGATAATAATACCCTATCAGAAGTTAATAACCAAATTAATTCTGAAACTAAAGATATACCTGTTGAAAAACAACAAATGACAAAATTAAGTGATGTTGTAGGACAAGATGTTACTATCTCAGATGAATTGTTAGAAAAACTATAATTATTAAAGAAAGATGAAATATATAAACTATCCGTCTTTTCAAAATACAAACCATGGACTATAAGACACAAAAAAATTTAGTGGCAATACCATAGCTACTGATTCTAGTTAAAGATATGTAGATATCCCTTTATTTACCAAAGAAAAAATTAGGAGAATTAAACAAAAATATTTTGGAGTTAGATATATACATTTAGGAATAATTATGATAACTATAAAGAATTTATTCAAAGTTGGCAATGATATGCCAATAATAGCAATATTAGTAGATAAAAGATTTGAATATCCTATTAAAGCATGAATAGGAGGAATACAATCAAATCTAGTATCAGGCGCTGTTTGGTTTAAAGTAAAATCAAATTATTTTATTTCTATTAATGACCCATTAATAAAAAACTGCCTTGGATTAAGAATAATGACAAAAAAGTCAAAAATTAGAAATGTGACTTATGATTTGTCTATAAACTGGATAACTATAAATGAATTCACCAATCATGCTTTTACATTTATTAAAGAAATAGATTCTAATATTATAGAAATATTTGAACTAAGATCTTTTGATTCATAAATCAAACCAAGATTAATGAATCTTAGAGATCTGTCAATACCCACTAGATGGTTATTAAAGGATATTATAGAACCTATTTCTTCCCATAGAAAAATAAAACCTATGAATTTTTTTGCATTAGGAAATAATCTATATTTTAAAAATTATAGAGAAAGTAGTTCTAGTAACAATCTAGTTCTACCACCACGTTCTTTTATACCTTCATTCTCAAATATAGATAATGAAGACAATGAGAATATTGCTAGTGAACAATCATTTGTTTCACATGGGCAATCTTTCTTTCTCAACCTCAATCAATAAGTACAAAAAATATAAATATTCATACTTTTCCAGGAGATACAAATAGTCAAAACGAAGAAAAATCGGTTTACAACTCAGTAAACTTAGTTTTAGTAAATTTGATTGTAAATCTTTTCTAGGAATAAAGTAACCATCAAATATTAGATTTTGGTTAAGCCGTTTATAGTTGATTACCATTTTGGCATTTCTTTTTTTTTGTTAAGTATGATTTATTACCATAAATGCTAGGCTTGAATGTGGACTAGTAATGGGTTCTGTAAGTCTTTTTTGTAAAAATTCATTAATTTGTATGTTGAATTCATCTATATCTTGTTTAGTATAGATCATTGGTTTTACTTTGATTACTTTCTTTGAATTAAGAATTTTTAAACTATAGAATCTAGGACTTTTAGACCATAATTTTAATGGTTTCTCACCAAAATTTTCTTTTAAAATTTTATAACACCAGTATGTTTCACTAATTGATTAAATTTCCATTTTCTTGATTTTTGGTCAGAAATTAGAATCACATATATGTTTATGATTTTTTACTAATGATATTTTTATAAATTCTTTATCTATAGTAGAAATAATATTATTAATATTCAAATAGAAAGGTAAATAATTATATATAAAATTATTTCCTAATAACATGTTATCATGCATAAAAGGAAAGCATAAAATTTTTGGCATTATGAATTTTTTATTCATAAAATAAATAAAATTTTTTTTTGCTTTATATTCTATTATTGTTTCCTTTCCATCAATTCCAATTACTATTATAGGGTGTTTCATTTACTGTCATTTTTCTAAGGGTAAAACATTGCTTACACTGCTATATATAATTGCTCCAGTGTCTATTAAAACATTTAATGAGTATGGTTTATACTGTTTAAATCTAAATTCTGCTTCCACATAGTTGTAATACATATTTGGTTGATTTTTGAAAATGTAATTACTTCATCATTGCTAATTTTATATTAGTTGATTATGGTCAAATTTCGAATATCCTCTCTTTTAATATATCTAAAAGAAATTGAGTTTATTACACATCTTTTGCAGGAATAAACTACCATCAAATATTAGATTTTGGTTACTTTATTCCTAGAAAAGAGGTGTTGCTTTCCACACACCATTTACTAGTAGGATAACAATTGATTTTCACATTTGCTTCTTCTGTATTTGGTATCTTCATGAGCACAGACGATTTGTGTGGGGATAAAGGCAACAGCTGTACCACCAGTTCCACATACCCTACCCACTAGCCAAAACATTTGAAGAGAACAAGGCCTCTGTATTATAAATAAGAGGAGAAAACTACAGGAGGAACTTTAGACAAAAAGTAGTTTGGGCATTGCATTTGTAAAGTTAAATATACCTGGTGCAATTTATCTGGGTCATTAATCTGATATTATTAAAATTTATTTGTATAAATTTAATGCCATAGTAATACAGAGGCAGGAAGAATGTTAAGTTCCTCGTACCATCCCCAATAAGAGGACTTCATATTTAGTTTCTTCTTCCCCCTAAAAATCTGGAGTTTTAAAACTTGATGTCTAATTTAATTTTATACTGTTCCATGATGGTATTGATATGTCATGAACGGAGCATAGATTCTTGTTTAATTAACGTATTTGCAGTTAAGTAAAAAAAATTGTATTTACAGTTGACCATCCTTTGTGTGTTTATGTTAAGGTCTAAATGCCTCTTTTTCACCTTAACCTTTGTCCATGGATGAACATGAACCTCTCAGTTGCTGATGTTCATCTTTGTAACATGGGCAAGATGATAGAAGAAATGGAGGGTAAGCTCAGGAACTCGTTGGATCAGGTATGTTGACTACTTTCTTCATTTTGATTGTCTTTGCATGTTGCATTATCGATAACTTAGTGAATGGCAGTACGAGTGAGAATATATCTATGTAATTTGCAGGTCTATTTTGGAAAAACGAGGGAGATGGTGTGCACTTTACGGCCACCTTATGTTTGGTTGACATATTTCTACTCTGCTCTGCTGTTATTACAGGATTTTCTTGATGAATTTCGCTTAACATTTACATCCCATTGTTTAAGAAAAAAAAATTGAGAGTTTTTCTATTATCTTACCATAGATCTGAAGAAAATGTATGGGATATCTTAATGCTTGAAACAATTTGCCATGACAGGAGAGGAAGTCCATATGTCAAACCCAGTTTTGAACATATATCAATATGGAATTGTGGTGATTGGATTCGCCTATTGGAAAAACATTTTCGTGGAATTCTGATCCTTGATAGCCAGTCTAGCTTTGCCAATGCTCTGAATCAGACTGGTTTTAAACATGATCAAGGAAGATTTTATCAAGATTTGAACTTTGATTACTAGAACTAAAAATCTAATACTCCAGCATCAGACTCTGAAGATTCTATGTTTGGTGATTTTTAGAGATAGTCGATAAGGGTCTGGATCCCAAGTAATTTTCTAACTCATTGCCCTACTTTAAAGTAGAACCCCATTTTGCCTGGGTTGCTATTTATCATTGGGTTATTAGTATCGCAACATTTTGAGTATTACTTTGGCAAAACTCAAAAGCAGAGCAAGGAATGTGCCTGATGAGAGCTGATGTCAATGGGTGTGTCCTCCACTCGGCCCACTTTTCCAACAAATAGAAAGGCAAAAGCTCCTTCCAAACCCAAATTCTCACAATGACAAGTGCTCAATTATGAGAGTGCTCTGCGTCACATCTTTTGCTGCAACAATCCATATGGGTTACATTAAAAATATCTCACTAAAATCTGAAATTTAATTCAATTAATTCATATAATCATCTTAATAGATGATATCTAATAAATTTAAAATTCAAAACCTCCAACCCAAATGTCTCGATCCAAATAAAAAAAATAAATTCCTTCCTAATTCCAGTTCAACATTTACAATATATAAGACCATAAAGAAGTACAGCTCATGTTTTAGACTGCAATACTAGCAAGATATATAATTCCATAAGCTGATGTTTGATAGAGATAATTATAACTCTCGCAATCTACAAATCTCATAATGACTAGAGGTTTCCACTAAAAAGGGGGCCTCAGACAAATAAAAGCATTCATAATATTTGTATGTAAAAACTAAATCTAGATATGACCATGGGCCAAAAACGGTTTTAACCTTTTTTGACTTCAGGTTCAGTCTTTCTTCAAAGGTGGTAGTTCTTCCACATTTTCCTCTTCCGTATCACTGTCATCATCTGCAAGGAGAAAACATTATGATTAGTTAACCTAATAGAGTAATTAGTTCTTTGGAAACATGCTTCCAACTCAAAATCCAGATAGCAACTCGGCACATTCTAACCGATACTGGATGGATTATGATGAAACTTACCGTCCTCACCTTCGGCCGCACAAAAGCCTTCACCACCACCCATGTTCAGCTTCTGTAACACAAAGGAAAAAGAAGCACATGGTTTCAAGTCCCATTTTGATGCACTCAAAAAATCATTAAAAATTAGGTGATGACATTGCCACTCACAGAAAAGTCAAAGTCACCAAAGTTCATATCAAGAGCAATGGCAACAAAAATCCCCATTGAGTCCAACTAATGAAGAAAACCCTTCACCATGAAAATATATCAGTGAAAAACCATATAAGACATTGAGGAAATAAGTCTTACCCGTATTGTCTTGATCCTCCTCACCTTCATCAACCCATCGGTCCCAATCAACTTTCCAAAACACAGGAGGTTTCCCCTCCTGTTTCAGCAATCTGCTCCACCACTTGTTCTCAGCCTTTTTCACGAGGTAACAGATATTTCTCTTGCCAACACTAGCCTTACTTTCCTGCAAGCATCACAATGACTAATATTACTTTATAGGCAGTATGTGTTAAAGATTAATCAAAAGAATTGAGATTTTACCAGTGGACATACATCAACAACAATTTGGTCATGCAGAGCCATGTCAACTTCATAGGGAATCTTGTCCACTCCAATGGTGTCAGGGAAGAAAAATTTTCCTACAGGCTCCTGTTTAAGCTTCACATCCTGTGCATCAGGAAGCTCAAAAGTTATGAAGACTACATCTGACATCTGGGCCCATTTCACCGTAGGATGCCAGCTGCAATAGAAAATGTCCAAATGTAAACTTAGAAACAAGTTGAAAATATAAACGCTCTAATCAATCTTTTAAAGAACATTTATTTTGTACTCAAAAATATTAACCCAATCTAAGAAGCAAATCTTAAAAGCCTGATATATTGCTTCATAATCCAGAACACCTCAACATCAATGTTCCGACATGAAGTATTACCAGCCAAACAACATAACTGACTAAAGACTACTGGAATAGATAAGTTACTTCCAACTCAAATATTTACAGAAATATTATGTAGAAAAAGATGTCCTGATTGGCCTGGCTTAAACATGAAAATCTACATTACAGATGTTTGATAAAAATTGATAATTTAAGAGACAAATGGCCTGAAACAACATCAAGATGGGGTCATGATCTGACAGAGAAAAAAAACTGTCCATTTTAGCAACATAAAAAATTCTAGAGATGTGACAGATCTACACATGCTTACACGATTTAAACATGTTCAAACCTCATAAATTTCGGAAAGGATAGCATAAAGAAAATATGCAAACTATATCAATATCAATATGCAAGTTTCTTTATTGAAATGATAATGTTGTCAAACTTTAACAAGTTGTTTAGATTATTTAAGTAAAACTGTTTAGATTATTCGAGTAAAAATCTCTTTAAAGAATCAGAACAGGTGAGCAACACAGGTGAACATAAATGTCATATCCTTGTATGAAAAAGCACTAAATTGGAAGAGGGGATGAAAGTTATTTATACTTCCAACAAACAATCACGGATTCACGGTCATCCCAATAACTCACTCATTCAGCAGATAGAATACATTTCACAATCCATCATTCCAGAACCCTAAAGACTCCAAAACAAGGAACATCTGATCTGACATCAACATTCTCCAACCAAGAGGCCACAACTATGCTTTAACCCAACAATTTTTCAACTTTGAACAACACAAAAATCTCATAAATAGTTATATGAGAATGAGAGTATCAATTTACTATTTCAGCCATATCTAACAAAAGGGTTTCTTATTTTCAAAAAGTTTTAGTCTTTTATTCGCAAGTTGCAGCATTAAATAGCAATTAACCAAAAGCAACTCCTTGGGTAGTTACCCAAAGAGAAACCCTTCAAAATCATACTTTTATTTACCCTTCAAACCAAAACCTCCATATTTTCAAAATTATAAATTTTATTGATTTATAAATCAATGTATAAAAAAATATAATATATTAAATAAATAGTTTTATTTAAATTATGAATTTTTTTTACAATTGTGAGTTTTTTTTTTTAAAGTATAAGTAAATTAACTGTTAAATAATATATATTTTTTTATCAAAATAAGAAAAATTAACTATATAATTAAAAGAATAAAGTTTGAAACTTTAAGATTAGAAGTTAGGATGTTTTTTTAACCTTATAAATAAAGTGATTTCAATTTGACTTTTGTGTTAAAAAAATTACATGATAGAGAAAAAAAATCTAAGATAAAATTAAATGTGAAGAATTATATGGAAAAGTGGAATTGTAATCAATTAAAAAGCATAGAAAATTATGTTTGATTCTTGATTGGAGACCTTTAATTTTATTTGAAAAATTAAAAGGTTAATTTCTTTTATTAAATTTATATTTTGTGATTTAACTTTATGACAATTTTTTTAAATTTAAAAATTTGTAGATAATAATTTATTGATAAATAAATAGATAAATAATAATATGATTTTAATATATCCTAATTTCAATGAATAAAACTAAATTATAAAATTACATAAAATTAAATAAAATTAATGATTTTAGTTCGAGGGGGCCATTTAATTTTATCATAACATAAATGTTAGAACTTAAAATTTTTGGAGGGCCAAGGCCCCCTCAATCCAGTACTACCGTTCATCCCAACTTTGCTTTGTCATTTACACATTTTTTCTCTACTTTTCTTATCGACTTTTTGAAACTGATTAACAGAGAAAAACATTTTAGATATTATGTGGCCTACACGGCCATTATCTAATTTTAAAAAATATTTTTATTTATTTATGGTTTAATAACTTAAGAAAATAAGTTAAGCTAATTATTATAATTTAATAAATATTGAATTTATTAAACTTGATAATTAAAACAAAGGTTTTGTTTAACTAATGTAAACAAAACTTTTGCTTAATAAAAGTTATTAAACTAAAAGAGTTTTAATTATAATGAATAAGAATTTTGTTTTATGAAACAAATGCAATGTAAACAAAAGAAAATTTTATTTATAATTTATACATTAATAGAACGTATGAATTGAATGCAATTAACGAATGAAAAAAATCGCTTCACTCTATAATTCGATCCATCAAGAATGTGTGTTAAGTCAAAGGATCAAAAGAGAGAAAAACAAAATTATAAAACATTATTTCTAAAAAAAAATAATTATGGATCAAGGTATGATTTTTCTTCAATTAGGAAATTATGAAAATCATTTTGTTCTAAGATTTTGAGCATTAAGACTATACAAAATTAAGATTTAGTTTGCATAATAAAAGAAAATCTAGCATGTTGAATTAGAGCCTTTAGTTTAAGAATTTGTGATTTTTCTTTAAAAAAAATTTACTTTATATATTTTTTTCTTTTATGATTTATTTTCACATTGTTATTCATTGGTAATTTGTTTCATATTTTGTTGAAAATTTAGAATTTCAAAATTTCTTACAAGTTAATAATGGTACTGTAGTATTCAATTATAATGTATCTAAAAGCAAATAGCAACTTATATCCTTACATAAATTAAATATGGTAATAGACCATATTTATTAAATGAATAACATAATGAATATATATTTATTAGATTAATGAATATATATATATATATATATATATTAAAAGATGTATAAAACGTTAAAAAAAAAGTAATAAAGGTGCATAATAAATGTAAGACAAAATAAATGAAACTTAATAGTCATTAAATTGTAAGTAATATAATTAAATATTTTGAATTTTAACAATAATTATGAAAGCCATTAATGTAAATGAATCTTTGATTATTTATGCCTATCTACCTGTCATAATATATATATATATATATATATATTTATATTTATATGTTGCATTTTACTATATATGTGTGATACAACAATTATGTGAAATTTATGTATAATAGTTTTTTGGTATTTTATTTACTAAGATAGTAATACCATCTACATATTATGTTTAGATTATCATTATGTCTATTATTATTAAAATAATTATTATGATCATTTATTTTGAGATATATAGTATGTATAATTAATTAGGCACCAAAGTGGCCAAATTGAAAATATTTTATAGATGTCAAATTAAATAAAAAAAATTCAATTACTCATGATTATGTGATGCTATAAATGAGATGATATGATGATACATATATATTTATTGAGTAAATTGAAGTTTAGTGATTATAAAACATTTAAGGATCGCCCAAAGGTAGATTGGTTAATTTTACAATCATAAACATGATCACGGTTTATTAATATAATTTATTAAATATTTTTGCATATCCAATGATAGCAAGTCTGTTTAACTGAAGTATATATAATTGTCAATTATGTAAAACCAAAATTAAGCATCAATTATGTTTATTGTTGTACATTTTTGGATCACTCAAAAGGAAAGTTCAATGTACATTTAATGTTTATATGAATGTTATTTGAATTTGTATTATGTATTTAAGTTACAACTCAAAACATTAATGTATGAGCATTCTATCTATTTTGCAGTATCTATTCTTGTTTCTTTTCATTCGTAAACTTTGTCTATTATAAAGTTCAATGGACTTAATTTTTCTGAATGGTGTGAACAAGTCCAGTGTCATCTAGATATTTTAGATCTTGATTTGGTACTCTTGACTGATAGGCCTGCTACTATTACTTATTCTAACAGTACTGAACAAAAGTCCTTTCATAATGCTTGAAAAAGATCAAATAGACTAAGTTTAATGTTCATGCAAATGACAATAACAAACAACATTATGTCAATGGTTCCTAAAACTAATAATGCTAAAGAATTTTTAAAGTTTGTGAATAATATATCTCAATCTAACTCTGCTAATAAGTCACTTGCTAGGACATTAATGGGTACATTAACTACCATGAAATTTGATGGTTCTCGTACCACGCATGAGCATGTCACTAAAATGTCAAACATAGCAATAAGATTAAGATCCATAGGAATGGAAGTGAGTGAAAGTTTTATTTTACAATTTGTTATAAATTTCTTGCCACTATAAAAGATAATTGAAAGTTTTATCCATAGGAATGGTCCATTCCAAATAAATTACAATACTGTAAAGGATAATGAAATGTGATTGAACTACAAAGTATACTTATTCAAGAGGAAACAAGGCTTAGGAAGTAAGGAATTCAGTCAAGTAATCTCATGGGCCAACCATGAGCTAAAAAGAAACCTGTAAAGAAAAATGGAAAGGACTATAAAGGACCATTAGAGATTAATGCGTCATTTGCCTAAATCCACAAGAAGGAACAAAAAAAAGATAAATATTATTTCTGCAAAATGTCTAGACTATCAGAAAAATTATCTAAAATATAAAGAAAAGGGATTTCTTACAACCAAAACTGTAAATTCAAATGAAAATTTTATTTTTATGGAAAATCGAGTCAAAGCTATAGTTGAAGCTATTGAAACTTACTGTTTAATTTTAAACACTAGATACAATTTCTTTATGTTTCTTTCATTTCTCAAAATCTAGTTTCTTTGTCTAAACTTGATACGTCTGGATATTCCTTTAAGTTTGAAAATTGATGTTTCAATTTATTTAAACATAATCATTTTATTGGTTTTAGTATTCTATGTGATTGTTTATACAAATTAAATATTGATAACCTTTTTGTTGAGACCTTGTTGACCTTACATCATAATATTGGTACTAAACATGGTTTAATGAATGAAAATTTAGTTTACTTATGGCATAAATGTTTGGGTCATATATCCAAAGAAAGAATACAAATATTGATAAAGAATGAAATACTTCCTCATTTGGATTTCACTGATCTTAGTATTTATGTAGATTGTATTAAGGGAAAATACACAAAACACACAATTAAGAAAGCAATTACAAAAAGCACATAGCTCTTTTAGTGGAGACCTTTTGATGTTTCATTTTTTAGTAGAGAAAAGTATTTTATCACCTCTATTGACGATTTTTCATGTTATAGATTGCATGAAAAATCTTAATCAATAAATGCCTTAGTGGTATTTATTAATAAGGTTGAAAGACAATTAGACAACAAGGTAAAAATTGTCAAATCTGACAGAGGGGGTGAAAATTATAGAATGTATGATGAAAATGAATAATGTCCTGGTCCATTTGCTAAATTCCTTCAAAAGTATGGCATATGTGCTTAATACACAATGCCAGGTACACCGTAACAAAAAGATGTTGTAGAAAAACATAGTCGTACCTTAATGACATGGTTAGAAGCATGTTAAGCAATTTTTCTTTACCCTTATCTTTATGGATGTATGTTTTTAAAAATCATCATGTATTTGTTAAACAAGGTTCCTAGTAAGGTACTTCTAAAGACTTCTTTCAAATTATGGATAGGAAAGAAAACCAATTTAAGGCACGTAAATGTTTGGGGCTACTTGATAGAAGTAAAAATTTATAATCCATATGAAAAGAAACTAGATTCAAGAATAATCAGTGGATTTTTCATTGGTTATTGGTTATTTAGAAAATTTTAAAATTTATAAATTTTACTATCCTAACCATAGTACAAGAATTATTGAAACTAGAAATGCTAGGTTCATTGAAAATGGTGAAACAAATGGGAGTGTGAAACCATGCAAAGTGAAACTTCAAGAAGTTAGGATACAAATCCCTTTACCTATAACTTCTTAAATAATTGTTGAACAATTTAACAATTTACAAGAACAACAAATAAATGATAAAACACACCATAATGAAATTGTTTCCCATGAACCTACAATTGATGAACCATATAAGGTAGCATTAAAAAAGTCTCAAAGGCAAAAGAGATCTACTATTTTTGATGAATATGTGTTTTATCTAAAAGAGTCAGAATTTGACATAAGGATTGATGAAGATTTAGTTTCATTTTCACAAGTCATAGAAAGTATTAATTCTATTGAATGGTTAGATGCCATGATAAAGAGCTAGAATCAATGGATCACAATAATGTTTAGGATATTGTTAAATTGTTTGAAAGTTGTAAAAGAGTTGGGTGTAATGGTTCTTCAAGACCAAACATGACTCAAATGGCAATATTGAGCGATACAAAGTTAGACTTGTTGCCAAAGGTTTTACTAAAAAAAAATGGCATTGACTATAAAAAGACATTTTCTTCGATTTCTAAAAAAGACTTATTTAAAATTATTATGGCAATAGTGGCTCATTATGACTTAAAACTACATCAAATAGATATAAAAACAACTTTTTTTAATAGGAATTTAGAGAAAGAAGTTTAAATAGACCAATTCGAGGGTTTTTTAGTTAAAGAAAATGAACACATAGTGTGTAAACTTAAGAAGTCAATATATGGACTTAAACAAACTTCCCAACAATAGTATCTTAAGTTCAATAATACTATCACTTTCTTTAGATTTAAGAAAAATATTATTGATCAGTGTATATATCTAAAGGTCGGTAGGAGTAAGTTTATATTTTTGATTCTGTATGTTAATGATATTTTGCTTGCTACAAATGATATTAGCTTATTACATGAAACCAAGAAATTTCTCTCTAAGAATTTTGAAATGAAATATATGGGTGAGGCATCTTATGTAATTGGAATTGAAATATTTTGTGATATATCATAAGAATTGTTAAAATTGTTTAAGAAAACATATATTAATAGAATTCTAAAGAGATTTAAAATGAAAAAAAAGCTCTATAAATGTTATTCTAATTAAAAAAAGAGATTAATTAAGCCTTATGCAATGCCCAAAAAGTGAATTGGAATGCAAACAAATAGGACAAATTCTTTATGCATCTATCGTTGGCAGCTTGATGTATGTCCAAACTTGTATCAGACTAGACATTAGTTTTAGTGTCAGAATACTAAGTAGGTATCAAAGTAATCCAAGATTAGATCATTGGATTGTAAAGAAAATATTTAGATACTTGCAAGGAATGAAAGATTATGACTTACTTATAAGAGGTCCAACCATCTTGAAGTGATAAGATATTCAGATTCAGATTTTGCTTTGTATGTGGTTAATAGAAAATCCACATTTGGCTACTTATTTCTTTTAACCAATGGAGCAATCTCATGAAAAAATGTGAAGCAATCCATCATTGCTGCATTCACTAGGGAAGTTAAATTTATGGCATGCTTTGAGGCTACTGTTCATGATTTATAGTTACAAAATTTTACTTTAGAACTTGAAAGTGTCGATAGTATTGCTAAGCCATTGAAAATTTATTGTGATAATATAGTAGCAATCTTTTTTTCTAAAAAATAACAAGTATTTGAAAGGTACTAAATACATGATATTGAAATATTTTACTGTTAAAGAAGAAGTCCAAAAGCAAAAAGTATCAATTAAATACATTAACACCAATCTTACGGGTGTGGATCTGTTAACAAAAGGTTTGCCACCAAAGATATTTAATGAACATATCGAAAGAATGGGTATTATTGAAAATCATTATTGACATTATGGTAAATTTTTATTTTCTTTATGAATTTGACTATCCAAGCTCTTTTAAGTACTGTTTCTGACATATTAATACATCATGTTCCATTATGTTAGTATATATACATGATTGAATTATATGAATATGAACATGATTTATCTTTAACAAAGACATTATTGAACATTATAGCATCTCTTATTAAAGGTCTTGATAAGTATATATATAATAATATGATACATAAAAGGAATTATGGCAAGTTAAAGACATACAACCGCTATAATCTTTTAGTTTTTGCTCAATGATGATTTATGATTTAAAAAATAACTTAGCTATTATGTTTTATTATTAAACCATAAAATTGAACAATTCCACGTAGGCCAAGTGGAAGAATGTTAGATATTATATGGCTTATATGGCCATTTTCTAACTTTAAAAAATATCTTTATTTATTTATGATTTAATAACTTAAAAAAATAAGTTAAGTTAATTATTATAATTTAATAAGTATTGAATTTATTAAACTTGATAATTAAAACAAAGGTTTTGTTTAATTAATATAAACAAAACTTTTGTTTAATAAACGTTATTAAACTAAAAGATTTTTAATTATAATGAATGATAGTTTTATTTCATGAAACAATGAATGCAATGTAAACAAAAGAAAATTTTGTTTATAATTCATATGTTGATAACACATATGAATTGAATGCAATTAATGAATGAAAGAAATCGTTTCACTTTCTCAGCTTATAAATTGATGCATTCTATCTATAAAAAATGTGCGTTAAGTCAAAGCGTTAAGAAAGAGAAAAACAAAATTATAAAACACCATTTCTAAAAAAATTAATTATGGATTAAGGTATGATTTCTCTTCAATTAAGAAATTATGAAAATCATCATGTTCAAAGACCTTAAGCATTAAGACCATGCAAAATTAAAATTCAATTTGCATAATAAAAGAAAATTTAACGAAATATCCTCACATCAACCTCTCTCACAAAAATAAAATCATTTGAAAAAGAAATAAAGCAAAATAGTAAAATTTGAAGCCTTTCAAACCCTCTCTTTGTATAAAAAAAATTATATAAAAATAGAGAAAACCTAAAAAAAAAAAAAAGCAGTTATAGCTTTAAAAACAAAAACAAAAAAGTAAACAGTCAATAGTGCCAATGAAATTTCATGTTTAACTTTTTTTTTCTTTCATTTTCCTCTGTTTTCTAAGAACCCAAACAAACTAAAGAAAAACTGTATAATGAAAAATACGAATGAAAACTAAAAAAAAAGAGTGGATTAAAAAGATAAAAAGAAAAACCTCATATATGGTGATTCTTAGTGTACTTCATTAGTTTGCTTCACTTAAAGAATATAAAGTCATGTTTAGTATACATAATTATGATAAGATATGATAAAATGATATTATGAATAAGATTAAATTAATAATATCATCATATCTTACGTTTAATGTGTGCAAAGATTAAGATCGGATAATTTATTTATTTGTCAAAATTATCCTTCTTCAAAGTTTATATAATTTAAATTATTGATATAATTTTTAAAAGTATAATAGGACATATAAGTTTAATCTCATAAATTAAAAATAATCCTCTACACTTTAAGAAAATTGAATCATCCTATACTAAGAGGATGATAATCCTTCTTATAATCCTATTCCTTTTAATTAGATATAAACTAAGCATAATACAGAATGATTATCATACTATCATATCCATCATCCTATGCACCAAACATGACCTAAATTTGTATGTATTGTAGACTGCAAAAAGCATAAAGAGGTTTCAATTTTTTTTATGCGTAAATTACATATATATATGTATATACACTCTAGTTAAACACGATTTGAATTTGTCCCATAAGGTTTAAAATGTAACACATAACCACACTGATATGTTTATGCATGTCATTCTAGTTACTATTCATTAACACTATTAACGTCTAAGTCATATAAACCCCCAAGCTTTTTCCCCTATCCTTTTTATTTGTTTTGCTATTTTTCATATTCAAACTTTTGAAAGAAAAATTAGTGGGAAAGCATGAATTCTTCACAATCTTTAGCAAGTGGAGGATCAAATGTTAGAAAATATGTTATTGTGATGTGGAATCACCTATAAAAACATTTGGAACAAGAAACAACTTAGTGTGAAAATTTTATAAGTGTGGTAAATTTGAGGTAAGATGTACTTCATTTAATCTTAAAATAGCTTTTAGGATTTAAAAATAATATATATAATCTTATATTTCTTGTTAGGAAACTTAAAAATGTGATTTCTTCCAGTGAGTGGATAAATTATCATGTGATTTCTATAAAAAAATAAAAAGTTAAATTGGAAAAAACAATCAAGAAAATAGAATATGAGATTTCCATGTCAAATTCAAAGAAGCAAGAATTATTTAAAAAATTAGTTTTATGTTCAGTAAAAAAAAAAATGAGTTCGCAAGAAAAATTAGTTAAAGTAAAAAAAGAGAGCTGAAATTGAAGAAAGAACTTGCTGGAACTTATATTAAAGGAAAAAAAATGGTGTTTTTAATTTGTTTAAGTGTTCTTGTTTTGTTTATAGTAATTTTATATGATCATTTTTGCCTAAGAAATTGTAGAAACTAATTTCTGGAATTAAAGAATTGATTTTCCAATATTGATGTTAGTAGGAATGAGTTAATGCTTTAGTTGTACCACGTGCTTGTAGAAATGATCCAATGAACTATGTGGTTAATATATATATATATATATTTTATATTCTAATTGTGTTATTTGATTTGTTACACAAACACTAAAACTGTAAAAAGTGAATTTCCATTAATTACCACATTTGCAAACACCCAATAACTACATTTGCAAACAACCATATTTCTATTATCAATATTATGTTTGATTAAGAAACATAAGAAAGAACATAAAGGCAAAAAATTCATATTGATATTAAAAACGAGTTTTACTTTAACTGAGCAACATTGTACATTATGAAACCTGTAAAAATATTGGCTATAAATAAAAAAAGACTATACTTTAAACTGGTTTATCCACATTCACCCAAAAAGAACTATACCATAACTATTGGTTTATAAACATCCATTCAAAAAGAACTATACCCTAAACTAATTCTTAACTTTCAACTAACAAGAATTATACATCAATATACATCATCATAATAACATGTAAGAATTATTCCCAGATTACACCCAAACTCCTTAGCTACTAGTTGTTTGGCTACCAGCTTTTTGGTTAATAGTTTCTTAATTTGTGCCAGTAGTGTGATTGTCAACTGATTGCCTACCAGATGCATGGTTACCACCAACAATAGTCCTACCCCTTCATCTAATTAAAGTAACTTTTTACCTAAAAGTTTATCTTCCTTTGGTAACATATCTAGCAACTTTTCCCATTGAATTTGTGCCAAAATCTGAAGTTATAACAATAACAAGAACTTATGCATCAACACTTTCAATACCCCTTCTTCCCGTGCCAACATTGGCATTAGTTCTTTCTTTTGTACCAACATTAGAAATAGTTTTTTCTCTTAAACTAAATGTACTAGCATTTTTTCTTTTACCAGTATCAAAAAGAAGTTTTTTGGATCTACCTTTGCCTTTATTAGTCATACCAATAGCCCTTCCTCTTAAACTTATCGCTGAAAAAGATACAAAATTTTGAGTAACCTATCAAATAACCATATAAAGGTTAAAAAATATCACACTAAGAACAATCTAAACCAATCTAATACAATTCGATACAAAAATCCAAAATTAAACATCTTTATAGAATGCTTCTATAATTGCTATCCTCAATGCTTGTTATTTATACAAAGTTAATATTCTAGAAGTTTACCTGATAACGATTACTTAAACATCATAAAATTACCTCATTCATTCAAAAATAATAAAATAAATAGAAATAGCAAAAACAGCCTTAACTTTACAACTGTAAACAGCATTTTGTTCTAAAACACTTAAGATAAACAAAAACAGTAAAAACAACCTTAACTAAACAACAAAAGATTCACCTAAGTCATATTACATATATGTGTGTATATCATAATAAATCTAAAATTATTACCTAAGTATGGGTCCTTAACCTCTTCAACTTATCCTTACTAGCCATGGAGTCTATCCTACCACTAATACTTTGCAACATCTTATATTGTGTCCTTTTTTACCATAATTTTCACAGTTAGTGGTTTATTCCTCTTAGACAATTTGTAAAGATTTTGTGGTTTATCAAATGCTCTCTTTCTTAATTTTCTTGGTTTACCTAGTAGTTTATAAATGATTAGAAGAGTTAAAAGATGGTTATTTGTAACCTATTTATGTTGTCTTGGAATAGGGTTAGTAATGCTATTATAGTCTTTATGTAGGTCTCTTTAGTATGGCAAGAATGAACATAACTTCTAGTTTCTTTCTGTTCTTGAAAATAACTGAAACAACATGCTTACAAGAGATTTCAGTCAAATCTTAATACTTGTTAGTACAACTTTGTTCAGCCAAGTTCACAACATGCTAGTTGTACCACATTCAAATTCATGCTTCAACCTACCAGTTGAAACTAAAAATTGAATGAGTCATTTTTTATCCTTTCAAGTTTGTCTTGAATATTTGGACAAATAGGGCTTTTGTATGACTCCATTCCAACCCTTTTAGCATGAAACCTTTTTATCAATCTTTTTTTAATCCATTTTAACATGCTCAGTATAAGTAAATACCTAGCTTGTAATATGTAAGTATTAAATGACTCACTCTTGTGCTACAATGAGACCTTGCCCTCTTAGATGGGTTTAATTTATTTACCCAAGCTGTCATAACATATAGATCCATGGACCTATCGCTAGACATAGATGAAAGAGAGTCGCTACAAATATTTTTTGTTTAGGTGTGATTAGCCACCTGATTGATGTTAGTTGGTAAAATAGAGGTTAGATTCGAAAGTCGATTACAGTTGGGGAATGTTGTAGCACCCTCGCAGTGCTTATCCAAGGATGGTACCAATTTTGATTTCAAATTATCCAAGCCTTGAATTATTACTTTTATTACATAAAGAAAACAGTAAAACCTTCAAAAAAAATTTATTTTTTATTATTATTTTTTTATTTTGAAAACCTTTTTTATGAAGATTTTTTTAAAAGATTTATTTATTTATTATTATTATTATTATTTTTTAAATCTAACAAGAACGAAATAAATAATAAAAAAGGTATAAAAAAGAATTACCAATTCTAGACTAAAACCTAAAGCAAACGGAATCCAAAGCATATATGGGTCAAGTGAATATGAAGACTTTGGCCCAATTAATGATCCATGATTGAAGGCAAAATGGGCTGACTCATCATTACCACTTGTAACTTTTCTAATGATCTCTCCAGCAAAGTCACTTGGAATATTGTGATTTTTGGTTCCGATTCCTTTCCTGCAAAAACATCATTGCCGTCCTTCCCACCAAACTGAAATTTTGGCCACAACATGGGCCACGGCTATCACTATCCTCTATAGTTGCTCGCCCTTTTTTGTGTTTGTCATCTCCTTGCAATTTCCAACCAAGACTGAAAAAAACTAAAAGGCCCAAAACATAGTTGTCGGATCTTCCTTTCATTCTCGTAAACCACCGTATGGAAATCAAGACCACTGACTGAACCACCAGTTAAAGTCAGAACGACCAAGGATCCAATCCTCTCTTTATTTTCTGCATTTTTGTCTCTGTTTAGTCTTGATGGATTTGTTTTCTAATTGAAGCTTTTGCAGGTTTTAGGTCTAGGGGTCACGGAGTTCGTCTGAAGCTTTTCTGGTGTGGATTCCCTTTTTTAGGCCCTTCCCCTTGATTCTTTTCATTCCTTACTCTTTATTGCCGGCTGTAGATGCTTGATTCTTTGCATGAATTAATGCCAAACAAATCTATAACTGAATCACCAAGAATCACGCTCCAACGGATCCGTGATTGAATCACCAATAATCACGTTCCAAATGGAATCACCATTTTCCCTATTTTTTCTATTTTAAACCTTTTTTGATTTTTTGATTCTTTTAAATAATAATAATAATAATAATAATGATGATGATATTAGTAATAATACTAATAAACTATGTACAATATCATAATAATAATAATAATAATAATAATAATAATAATAATAATATTAATAATAATACTAATAAATTATGTACAATATAATAATAATAATAATAATAATAATAATAATAATAATAATAACATCTAATTGAACTTCAGTGGGTTTGGTTGGGCTTAAATCATAATGGGCCTAGTTGGGTTGGATCAAAATGAGCCCAATCAGGTCTAAACTAGAATGAATCCAATTGGGTTCAGACCAAAATGGGTTCAATTGAGCCTGAACAAAAATAAGTGTACACAAGCATTGGTTAGCCTATTTTGTCAAGTTTTTTAAGATACAACAAGGCTTTTTCTCATTCTTTAACTAACCTAACTCTTGTTGCTTTCCATAAAGCTTGTTTATACTTTTCCCCTTTAAACTATCCTTTGAAATTTATGTACAAGTGCTTCAAATAGAATCTAAACTAGATACCAAGATATGCTTCTTAAAATTTTTGCTCTAATCCCTACCAAATAAAAAGAAAACAAAATAATATTAATAAAAATCAAAACATAAAAGATATTAGATAAACAAAGAAACAAAAAGAAATTTCATACTTTTTGTTGATCAAACATGAATTATAATCCTAGTTCATTAAAATTGCCAAGTTCTTCATGTAACAGATTAAGAAACTAAGACTAAGATTTTTTATTCTCTTATTCAACTACTGCATAACAAAGTAGGAAAAAGTTTCATTCCTATCTCAAGCAATAGTATTTAGTAATTATCTTCCAAAATAACATTTTAAGTGACATCCATCTAGTCCTATTAGCCTTCTATATCCATTAATGAAACCCTTCTTTTATGCATGAAAATAGTGAGATTCCAATTTCATCAATGCAGAACTTCATGGATTTGTTTATCGAATCATGTCACAATAATCCCATAATTTGGCATACTACAACTTAATATTCCTTTCTATCATTTCTCTGGCTTTTCTTTTAGCTCTATATACTGAAGAGATAGATACATCAACTTTCGATTCTCTAGACATCTTTCTGTTAATCTTCTCAGTTTTTCAATTAGGATTATCTTTCAAGTCATCAAAGAATTTTTCAACCAAATAAGGTACAGTTACCTGGTTAATCTTGAACTCCTTCAAATAACTACGCTTCAGATTAAAAGTCTTGATTTGAAAGGTTTTATCCTTTTTTATCCTAGAAGTATATATTCTTCATCCACAATCCTTAACACTTGAGGCACTAATCTTCTCCCCATCATTTCTATTGAACTTGTAGTCAAAATCTCTACTTACATAATACTCTTTCTGTGCCCTCCTGTAAACAAAAGCACTAATAAACTTCATTCCAATCTTTAACCTAGATTTTTCATATCAACGTCTTCATTAAACACAACATATTGCTCTCTTTCATCATCAGATCCATGAACACTGTGTAGATTACCATTTTTTTTATCACATTATCTCTAAATTCCTCATCTACATCATTACTTTCAACAACCATTGGATCTGGACTACGTTTTCTAATATTAGCCTTTTTCCCTTTCCTTTTTCTTAGAACCACTAATAGTTTTTTCATTCTAAAAAATATCATAAGATTCTGAAAACTCTTCATTCAACCAACTGGGATCACTGCTAGAATAACCATCACTGCCTACCTAATAATCATTATCATCCTTATCACTATCCTCATCATTGTTTCCACCAACCTTATCTTCCTTATCTACGGTTACATCTTCAGAAACATTTTTATCAACATTTCTAACTTCATCTGCATTTCAATCCAAATTAACAATAGGTTGACCTTTTTCTACCTCTTTTTTATTCACACTTGGTGTACATGGATAAATAACAGACAAAGGAGGTTCACTAGCTACAACATATATTAGGATTGCTTTTTGATTATGATGACTACAAACTATAGCTTCAACATATCTCTATCTAAACAAATTACTTCTAATTCATCATCAAAAGATAGCTTAGGAACATAATAATAAATTTCACTAATGGACTTATAGCCTAATTTTATAACCCAATCTTGCAATTCAAATAATGATAATTGGTCTAAAGGATAATCATTAACCCATGCAATGTTTCCTCCAACCCAAACCTTGTGAAGAATATGGACAAATGACCCACAATAATAAAATTCAAGTGTTTTATTCTCATTCCATATTTATAAAAAAAATTTTCTATTTTACTTAATTTTGAAGTCATTCATTCAACATGTTATTATGTTCATAAAGGACTTTAAACTTAACAGAAATAATCCAAGTATAACAGCTCTACTTGTTTGTAATTTAATTATTTAGAATAAAAAACCTTAAATTTTTAAAATTTAATAAACACTAAATAGAATATTTCAACTAATCTTAATGAAATGGAAGTAAGAATCCCACATACCTTGTTAGATTGTAAAAGTTTGCCCAATACACAATAATCGTGCCTCGCTTTTTTGTCGAATTATGCTTAAAATTGTTTCAATCGATGCCACTTCAACAAATTTCCAATTAAGTTTTCCTAAATCTTCAATCAGAAAACTTCTTCTAATTAGAATTGAAAGCTTTTTTGGTTTGATTCTTGAATGAAAAAGTTTATCACTTTTAGATGAGATCATTTGATTGTAGGTAATAAGTTTTGCTTTCTGTTTCCCACCCTTTCAAATGCTTTAACAATAAGTCATGGATTTTCTAGCAATAAAGGTATTCTTATCATTTTACGATAAATGGCATCCAAGGAATAGTAACGAAATGGCACAAATAAACATCTCAGGGTGGTTATGTGTTACATTTTAAAACTCATGGCATAAACTTAAATCGCGTTTAACCATAGGGTATACATATGTAATTTACTTATTTTTTTTTATTTATAGGGGGTTTGGGTAAAAAGGTAAAATGGTTAAAAATTATTAGCCTCATACACACACGTAAGTAAAAACTTTGATTATCTTTTATATATTAATTTTGGTAAGTTTAACTTGCCATTCGACTAGTTATGTGGCATCTTATTACCTTTTTTATTTTTTTTTAATTTTTAATTTTTATATATTTAATAAATTATTATTTTTTTAAAAAAATCATGTGAGGTCCATTTGATATTATTTATTAAAAATATTTTTTATTTTTAATTTATTATATAAATTTTACAAATTTTGAATGTTGACTTTGCAATAGATCTTTTACATGTCATCATAATCCAATACGAGCGATTTTATTAATTTTGGTAATTTTAACTTTCACCAAGACCTATCGTGTGTCAACTTCTCCATTTTTTTTTCTTTTCTTATTTCTTTCTTATTTCCTTATTAACCTTTTCTTATTTCCTTTTTATATTTAACAAATTATTTTGGTTAAAGGGTCAAAATGCCCTTAAATTATAATTCAATAATCATAAACCTGTAACACTTTATTGCAATTAATCAAACCATTAATTTTTTATTTTGACTTAATTAAACCTTTAATTAAACAAAATCTAGTCACATGAGAAAATAAATCAATTAATCTCTGAATTACAATCAATTGAACCTTAGAGAGATTTTAGAGAGAGGGGGGAGAAAATAGAGAACAAAAAAAAAAGAAAAGTTTATTTAATTTGATTTTCACATATATTGATTGCGTCACATGACAAACTTTTATTTATTTTATTGATATCACATGAAATTTTATCTTAATTGGTAAAAAATTAACAGTGTTAACTTTTTCATTCAAATAATGGCTTAATTGGATACACATAAATATTAAAAGGGTTGATTGATTGTAATAAAAAAAAAAAAAAGGTTAAATATTTTTAATTATAGTTTAGGGGTTTTATACCTATTAGCTAATTATTTTTATATTTTGTAATTTTTTGTGTGGATCCCATTTGATGTCAGCTCCTCTATTTTTTTCTTTTATTATTTTTTTTAATGTTTTAATTAGATAATTTTATAAACAAAAATACAAATGGAGGTGTCCACATGGCATGCAGATTTGTTTTTTATTTTAAATTAAGATCGAGTTGAAAGAGATCAAGTTTTTAAAAAGAAATGAGATCGGATTGAAAGCATGTTTAGAGTGTTTTATTCCAATCCATTTTTAGATATATATATTATTAATATAATTTATACTTATATATTAATTTTAATTAAACTATTATTTAATATTAAATTTAATATTTTAAACTCAATAAAATTGTCCACGTGACACCTATATGAGCTCATTTTTTTTTCTTTTCACTTTTTTCGATTTCTTTTCAATTTTGATTTTGATTTTTTTACTAGATAAATTATATGAGAAAATAAGGTCAATAGAAGTGTCTACATGTCACCCTCTGTAAACATTTTATTTTATTTGAAAATTTTTTAAAATTCATTGGGTGTCGAATTTTAATTTTTATTGGGCAATTAGGTCTTAATTGAAAAAGTGAATTTTGAGCTCAAAGATTAAGCCCTAAATTTTATTTGTATTTTAATTTTTTTAGTTTAATTTTTGGTTTAATTTTTATTTTTTGGAAAGAAGACTAAGATTTATAGTATGAACCATTAATGTTTGAAAGTTGAAAAATTGTTGGAACCCATTGAGGTAATTTTTTTTTTGTGATTTTTGCATAACTTTTATAATATTTAATTGCTTATACTTATTTTTATATTTATTGCATGGTATTTATTTTTGCATGAATTTGCATGATAATTTATTTGCCTAATATATTTATTTGCATGATTAATATATATATATATATATATTTGTGTGATTTTTAATATATTTAATTTGATTGCATGATTATTAATATATTTAATTGCTTGATTATTAATATATTTATTTGCATGATTATATGTATTTAATTGCAAGTTTATTTGTATTATTATATATTTAATTGTATATTTATTCGCATGATTTATATTATTATTTGCATGATCATATATTTAATTGCATGTTTTACATTGTTAATTGTATGATTATATATATAATTGCATGTCTATTTACATTATTATTAATTTATTTATTTGTGTGATTGCATGATTATTAATATATTTATTTGCATGGTTATTTATTTATTTATTAATATTGCATGATTTTATATTTATTACATTATATGATCTTATATGTTATTGCATGATTTTATATTTATTACATGATATGATCTTATATGTTATTGTATGATTAATATTATATCGAATGATATTTAATTGCATGTTTCTATATTTATTGTGTGCATAATTACATGATTATATTTGTGTGCTTATATTTGATTTCATGATTATATATTTGTATGAATGGTTATTAATATATTTGTATAGTGTTTTATATTATTGCATGATAATATATTTGCATGATATTATATATTTACATTATTGTTTTTATTGCATGATAATGAATATATTTGTATGACATTCTTGCATAAATATTCTAGCAGATTTAGGCATAATATTATTACATGATAATTTATATGATTTATAGTATTATATTTTCATGATATGATTTAATATTTATTGCATGATTATTTGATATTTTTTATAGAATCTTTGTATCATCATATTTTGTAAATAAATAAAATGATTGGAATTGATTTATTTACATAATAAAAATCATATTTGATAAGACTTAAATCAGATAACACATATTTAATTTGGTACTAATTTTGGATGTAAAGGGTCACTAATATCTTCCTTACACGTAATCGAGTCTCAAATTTTAGTTTTAATGATATAGACCAAAATTTATTCTTTTTAAGAACCCTTAATTTACACTTAGAACAACTTTAAAAAGAATAAATTCATATAGATGACCAATCATATTTAAGTAAAAAAATATTGATAATGACTATGATTTTCGTGTCTAATGGGTAAGTTTCTCAATTTAAACGTTATGACACCCTCATTTGGTTTTTTACCTTTTTTTTTTTATTTTTTAATTTGACAAATTTTGCAAAAAACAATTAATAAGTTGTGACGGATTCAAAATTTTTTCTGGGAGTACCCATTTATAATTTATATAAATTTGTCAATAAATTTATCAATTTTGTTGACAAATTTACTAATTTTGTGGACAAAAAAAAGTGTCCAACAGAAAATTTTGTGTCCTAAATTTTCTTCAATTTTTTTTATTTTTCAATGTTTGAGGGTGTCCATGAAAAAAATTTTGAAAGTGTAAAATGAAAATTTTTTTCTTCAATTTTTTTTTTTTTTTTTAAAATTTTGGAGTGTCCATGCACACCTTAATCTATAAGGTGGATCTACATATGTTAATAAGAATAGTAAAATAAAAAATTTTATTATGTAACAACGCACGAATATCAATCTAATTTAGATAAATTTTAAAAACCAGAAAAAAATTTTATAATTATCTTAAAACGTAAAAGAGAATAAATTTTTTTCAATGTTTAATATTTGAAAAAAAAGTATTTTTGTTTTATATGATGCAATTTAATTTATATTCCTTTTCTCGATGTAAGACAGTATGGTTTTAGCCAAATATTTTCGATGAAACATACTGGATTTGAAATCTATGCTACATCAAATCAAATTTTCAATTTTATTTATGATTATTATTTTTTTTTTAGGGATTCATAATTCGATTTTAATTAAATTAACCGATCAAATCAATTTAATTCAATTAATTAGTTGATCATTAAATTAATTTCGATTGATTATCGAAAATAATTTTAAAGAAATTTTAATTTTTGATTAATTTGATTTAAAAATCGAATTAATCAAATTAATCGAAATATTATAAAATTTTTATGTAAAATTAAAAATATATGAAATTGTCTATTTTATTTTAAGTTATTAGAGTTTTTAACTTAATGTTTTGATGTTTGAATATTTTTGTTAGATAATTTTATTTAATTTATTTCACATATAAAAAAATAAAAATTTAAATATAATTTAATTTAATATATTTTATTATTTGAATAACCGAAAAAATTAACTAAATTGATTGAATTAATTTCAGTCGATTAATTTTTTAAACTAAAAATTTTGATTCGGTTAATAAAAATAAAATAACATAATTTCATTAATTCGATTCAAAATTAATTAAACCGTTTGAATGAACACCTCTAATTTCCTCCAAAAAAGTTAGGATCTATCATTGTTCTTATTTTAAAAACACAAAAATCTTGTTATGTTCTTTGTACATTAATTAAAGGATTTAAAGACTTATATTTGATGCTTGCACAAAAAAATACATATTTGATGCAGTTTTATATATTATTGGAATGTTATAAACTATTACATCATTATTAATAAATTTAAATTTTTAAAATTTTCTATTTAAAAAAATTTATCATCTTTAAAAATAAATATTTTAAACTTTAAATATTTAATTATATTAAATATAAATAAAATAATGAAAATATGAACTCAATAAAATACAGTCACTTTTGGTCACCTTCCTTGCGTATTGTCGGAAGTCCAAAACTTTTTTTGGGACACTTGTGCAGCTAAATTGTAAGAAAAACAGATACGGAAACGGAAAACCCATGGAATGGCCGACCTTGAGTCACTCATACAGAAATGCACATCCTTCTCCCACATAAAGCAACTCCAAGCTTACTTCTTCACAACCGGTAACTTTCAATCCTGCCGCACCCGCTCCAAACTCCTCGACCTTTGCGCCATCGCCCCCTTTGGCTCTCTCTCATTTGCTATCTCTATTTTCCGCCAAATCCGAACCCCTTTTACCAATGACTTCAATGCCATTATCCGCGGCCTGGTCCAAAGCCCTGAACCCACGGCGGCCTTCGCGTGGTACCGAACCATGCAACGTGGGTCTTTCAGAGTGGATGCCCTTACGTGCTCTTTCACGCTGAAAGCTTGCGCGCGTGTCTTGGCTGCTACTGAAGCTCGTCAGCTTCATGCCAACATAATGCGTTTGGGGTTCATGGCAGATGCTTTGTTAGGAACTACGTTGCTAAACGTGTATGCAAAAGTTGGCGATCTTGGTCGTGCAAGGAAAGTGTTTGATGAAATGCCCCAACGAGATATCGCCTCGTGGAATTCCTTGATTTTCGGGTTGGCTCAAGGGAACCAAGCCAGTGAAGCGTTAGAATTGTTTAAGAGAATGGAAGTTGAAGGGTTAAAGCCTAATGAGGTTACCGTTCTTGGTGTTCTTTCAGCGTGTTCGCATCTGGGAGATTTTAAAGAAGGTGAAAAGATTCATCTGTTTATAAGGAACGAAAAGTTGGATTTGAACGTGCAAGTTTGTAATGCACTTATTGATATGTATGCAAATTGCGGATTTGTGGATAAGGCCTATGGTGTGTTTGATGACATGGGTTGTCGAAAGTGCCTTGTTACATGGAATACTATGATCATGGCCTTTGCAATGGATGGAAATGGACTTAAGGCGCTTCAGCTTTTCCAGCAAATGGATGGAGCTGGGGTGCAGCCTGATTCTGTAACATATCTTGCTGTGTTATGTGCTTGTAATCATGCTGGCCTGGTTGAGGATGGTGTGAGATTGTTTAATACAATGGGGAAGCATGGAGTGAAACCTAATATGAAGCATTATGGAAGTGTGGTTGATTTGTTAGGTCGAGCCGGGAGGCTTAAAGAGGCTTATAATATTATCAATTCTATGCCAATGGTCCCAGACGTAGTGCTTTGGCAGAGTTTGCTTGGAGCATGCCGGATTTACAAGGATGTGGAGATGGCAGAGATTGCTTCGAGGAATCTGGTGGAGATGGGGTCCAATAATTGTGGGGATTTTGTGTTGTTATCAAATGTTTATGCAGCACATGAGAGATGGAATGATGTTGGTAGGGTGAGGGATTCCATGAAGAAAAGGGATGTGAAGAAGGTGCCTGGTTTTAGCTACATTGAGGTAGATGGTTTGAGGCATAAGTTTTTTACTGGTGATAAGAGCAATGCCAAATGGAAAGAGATATATTCGAAATTGGATGAGATCAGATTCAGGATTAAAGAGTTAGGCTATGTGGCTGAAACTAGTTTTGTTCTTCATGACATAGGGGAGGAGGAGAAGGAGAACCAACTTTGTCATCATAGTGAGAAGTTGGCAGTGGCCTTTGGTTTGATTAGTACGAGCGAAGGGACCCCAATTCAAGTTATTAAGAATCTTAGGATATGTGTAGATTGTCATGTTGTGATTAAGCTTATATCAAAGATATATGAGCGACAAATTATTGTGAGGGATAGAGTTCGGTTTCACAAATTTAAAGATGGATTTTGTTCTTGTAGGGATTACTGGTGAGTGGTGACCCTAGTTTCTTTCCCTTTTTTTTTTCCTGAATTAATTCATCATAGAGATAACTATCACCTTAAAAAAATTAATTGATCATTTAGCAGATTCTTTTTCTATCTTTCTAAGGCTAATTTAACCCTAAACTATTAGAGTTTGTTAAATTCATATAATTAAATCTCCCATGGAAATTGATTACACATGTTTGCATTGTCGCATATCACTTACAATAATTACACTACAATTTACGGTTGAATAGATTTGCAGTTTACTTAAAAGCAAGACATTTATCTAATGCATGACAACAAAGAAGCAAACATCACTTTAAGAAGAAGTTTGACAAGAGGCCTTTACACTCCTCCGACCCAATTTCTCTTTTTTTTAATAAAGGAAGACGTTGCTTGAGAATAGGTGAATAGATTGTAAACACTAAAATTTGAATTTTAGACTTGATGTATATCATTTCTTAAGAATGATTATGAACTAGTTAAACTAAATTTCAAATTCAGCCTAATTTTTAATTTTACTTTCGCTAACATTTGGAAAGACTAACTCATCTTGAAGAGGGGAAGAGAAGAGGGGAAAAGAGAGAAGCAAGAAATCAAATTAGACGTTAATGTAATATGAAAGCATGATAATAACCTGAAATCAGTACCTATAGTAAATTACATACGATAATCTTACACACCAATTCTAGCCCTCTTGAACAGCTTATTAGCTAGTCCCAAAAATGACCTGACATGAAGATCTAATTCCGAGATAATATAAAACAATTCCTTTTACACGATTTATAATATATAATTTTCGTGAAAAAATAATTTAAATATACAAATTGATAATGTTTGACATAATATGAATATATAAATTGGCAATATTTAACATGACATGAATATATAAATTGGCAATATTGAACATGACATGAATATATAAATTATGAAATCTATTAACAAATATATTGTATGCATTCACATTACTTCGTAGAAGTATTATAATAACTAACTGTATGATTCATGAAATTTAGAGGTCAAAAATGAGATTCACTCTCATTCACAAATGTTTGAAAATCAATTTCATTAGCATTAATATCCACGTCAGCTCCATCCACAAGTTAACACAGATGATAGTAAGAACAAGTCACAAGTATGTTCTTCATTTTTTAATAATAATGAACAACACAAAAAGAAAATAATGAAAAAAAATCAATTTCAATAATATTCGACTAAATAATTAATCCAATTAATAAATAAATAAACCCAAAAAATAAAATAATTGTAAAGAAAAAAAAAACTTAAACTTGTCTACTAATTTATACCGTCTTTCTTTTATTTGTTTGGGGTTAGGGTTTTTCCATTTGGTAGCGAACGAGCTATTTTTAATATTCATTTTGGGGTTTAGGTTTTATCCTTCAAACAACTACTCCATTGTCACCTAATCTTTTTCAGTAAGGCATCTAATGTGTTTCGCAGTTGTCAGATGAACCAAACAAGGGAATGCTTGGAATAAAAAATAGATCTAGTTGTTTTATTGTTCGGGTTCAAATCTCACTACAGGGGTTTTGGTTTTTAACGGTAATTTTTTTACCGTTTAGCGGTGTTTATTAATGTCACTATAAGGTGACGGTGTTTGCGAAAAAATGCCATGCAAAATGTTGCCTATACACGCGTCACGGTAAATAACGACATTTTAAAAAAAATACCTTAATATTAGTGGCGTTTATATCTGAAACGCAACCATTTTAGCGGCGTTTATATTTTTGAGACGCCGCTACTTTAGAAGTGTTTGAATCTGAAAATGGCTTAATATTAACGGCGTTTGTATCTTTTAGTCGCCGTTATTTCAGTGGTATTTTTATGAGAAAAATACATTTGCATTAACGGCATTTGTAACAGAAAACGCCGCTACTTTAGAGGCGTTTGAATTTGAAAACGCCGCTACTTTAGAGGCGTTTGAATTTGAAAACGCCGCTACTTTAGAGGCATTTGAATTTGAAAACGCCTCAACATTTGTGGCGTTTGTATATTTTAGGCACCACTAATTCAATGGCATTGTTATGAGAAAAACGTCATTGTTTTAGTGGCATTTCTATAAAAAATGCCACCTACCTAGCGGCATTTTCTTGAAAAAGCGTCGCTACTTATAGTGGCGTTTTATATTACAAATGCCACTAAATTATTCATTTAACGGCATTGCTCAACGTCGCCATTATGTAAAAATGTATTTTTTTTAATTTCTTATAATAAATTGTATTTTCAGGAAAGAGCTTAAATTCAGAAACTGAAATTAATATTAATTTCATTCATGCTTAAATATACATCTAATTAATACAAAGTTTAATAATTAGTATAATAACATTCAAATATTGTAAATATATACATTAACCAAATAAAAAATTAAAATGTATGAAATGGATAACTACATACATATTGTTGGCTGCCAATTGATGAAGAAAAATTTTCACCTTGGTCACTAGCGTGTTCAACAACCTACTGAATAATACCATACAATTTTTAACACTTCATTGTATGCTTATTTTTTATTTAAAAATTTTAATATTTACTAAATATAATACCTAAGTTGATGGAGCACCAATATCATTTCTTGAAAATTTTTGTTGCACAAAATTCATAAAATGATCGAATCGATCATGCAACTACTGAAATTTTGCACACTCTAACTCTATTCTAGCACGTTCTTCTTCAATTTTGGCATGCTCCCGTTCTTTTTTTGCTTTCATTTGCTGAAAATGTTGTTGCATAGTTTGTAACTCCCCTCTCAATATTGAAATATCTTGTGAAAACTGACTTGCTGAGAATGTAAATTACGGAGAGTTATGTCCATAGTAGGCAGATGGTGTTGGACCCAATCTAAGGCCTCAGACCTGTCCATGCCTTTCTTTTTCAGCAACTTCTATGAATATCCGATTTTTCATTTCTTGCATGTTGAGAGAACCTTCAGATGCTATTTCAATCTCAGCAGCCATTTTCTCTTTCGTTTTCTCCTGTGAATTTGTCATATACAACTATCAAATTTAATGATTAATTGATTATATGTTAAAAAGAGTTAATATTTACTTTATGTTAAAATAGATGATACAAATTGCCACAATTTCTTGTGTTTCAATATTCATGTAAGATTCATCTTTTTTTTTGTGTTACGTGAAAAAGTTTCACACGTTTAATTGTACCGCCCATCTCATTCTCCTGTACAAAAACATATATTATTTGATAAGATACATATCAATCGTAACTTATTTATGCATATCAATCCTGTCAATCAAGTATTAAAATTTTGAATAATTTTAATCTTTTTTATTTATATTTTGGCCCTGTAACAACACAATAGTCTTAAACACACATAAAGACTAAAAGCATTTTGGGCTTTCACACATATCGATCATGAAAATCAAATTCAACTTTTTTCTCCCAGTTTAATATGAAGGATTGAAGCCATTCAATATGTTGAAAGGCATTCAAAATTTATTTGTATATTTACCTTTTATATGCAAAAATATTCTCGAACAGACATAACTGATAACTTTTTCTGCCATATCAACCATAGAAACCAAGTTCAATCAATCAGACTAGCTTAATATCAAGTACTGAAGCTATCGAAACCGTTAAAATACAATAATAACAACAACCAGATAATAAAGGTGTAAATATATGTAAACGGTAAATTTTCATATATATCATTTGTGTAACTAAGTTCAAAACTTTCGATAAGTTTAATATCATGTATTGAAACAATCAAATCTATTAAAATAGAACAATAAATGTTAATTTCCATATTTACCTTTTAATAACAGAAAAAGTTCATTCATTAGAATAAGTTAATTATCATAAACTTACGATTTCTTTTTGCTTTCTTGTAAAACTTTTTGATCCACTTGTGTGGCTATATTTCTGTTGCTTTCTGCTATTAATCCCAATCTATTCTCTTTTCTATCATAAAAAATAATTGCCTATATGATAGAAATACAAATATTACCAACTGAAACCATCAAACACTTTCATCATTTCATTCTATTATACAAAGTTATAAACTAATTCCTCTCATTTTCTTGAGAACCAAAATCTAACCAGTTGTTCATATTGTCACCTAATCACATTATGGGATAGATTTTGCATCATTGCCTCTACAGTAGTATTTCGATCGAAATACTTATTCTTCAAACTATGCTTATAATCTTTCCATTTCTTTCCCAATGACTTAAGCACAAATGAAGTTGGTATTTCAAGTACAAATCTTGATTATAATAATACAATAAGAAAACTTTGAATAAGTAAACAAAATGTAAAATAAAAAATTTGAATATATCTAATTAATTATACTAATACCTCAATAAAGTTTAACGCATCGGCCTTAACTTTTTCTGGAATATTATGCCATGTTGCATAATGAATAAGCAATTTCATTCCATTACGGGCTAGCATGCCTAGAAATCCAGCCAATAGTTGAGCCTCTTCACCAATTGGTTGCCTATTAGAGTTTGTAGACACTACAATATGCTCGTTATGAGGTAGTGCAAAAAATTCCTTCAAAGTTGTTCGGCCTCTAGTCCTTCGTTGACCATTGTTATAAACTGCAACAAATATAAAATATATTTGTAAAATCATAATACTTTTATCATTATACTCGAATTCTAAAATTGGAGTATATCATACCTGCATTCAAATTTAAAGTATAATCAATTGATGGGGTACTATCTAAACCTAAACCTCTCGAATTGTCAGATCTAATCTTAGTTGAAGGGTTAGAAGTGATGGAGTTAGATTCGATAGTACGTTCATTTGCCTCCAATGGATTCAGTCCATAGCCAATATCTATAGGTGTCGCAGATGATTCTAAACTAATATCTCTTATATGTTTTTTTTTTTAACTTACTTCTCCGCATTGTAGCTTACCTACATCATAAAAGCGAATATAGAAAAAATGTTAGTTCAGAAGATATATAAAGACATTTTCAATTTAAGAAATCAAAACGTACGATATATAAAGAACATATCGATTTAATTAAATCAAAATATAATGTATGATTTAGAAGACAATAATTATACAATACCGAATGTGACATTATTTACATATTATTATTTACTACATTATGTCTTAAACACTCGAATTACAAATTATAGGTGCACGGAATCATGGTTCGTAAATGTCTTCAGTAACATCTTCACGAACCCACTAAGCGTAGGTACTGGAGATATTCTCATTCAAGTTTTGTTCAGTAAAAGAATAACATTCAGTTCCATGTTCAACATCATCTTTGGTATCTAACCCCATATCAAATAAGTCTCTAGGTGTGTTTCGAAGAACAACAAACTAACTCAATTCTTTTGGATCTTCAGAGTAAAAAACTTGTTTGACTTGAGATGAAAATACATAAGGTTCATCGACGAGTTATTGTCCAATGTGAATTAATTGAGAAAAATTCACAAGTGTAAATCTGTACTGATATTTCTTAAGATCGATCGCACTATTCACATCAGCCCAATCACACTGAAATAAGATAACTTTTCACTTGTCATAATAATCCAACTCAATGATGTCACTAATCATGCCATAATAGTCAACATTTCCCTTTAAAAGGTTTGTGTCCCTAGTACTAGCATAGCTAGTAGTTGGTGAAATCATAAAAACTCCTGAATTTTATGTACTTTTAAATCTCTCATGGGATTTTATGTGAAATCTAAATCCATTAATGATGAAACCTTTGTATCTTTTCACAATCCGGTTCGGATCATGTGAAAGACACTTCACCTCTTCACTAACAAGCCTTCCACTCCAAACCTATAAAAGTGAAATAAATATATATATGTTATTAATATTATTTTTACCGTAAGCATCTATGTAGATAAAAAATAATGGGGAGTATGGCATTACTTACAGTTGCTCCTAACCATTCATGAAAGTTTTCAGTGAACAACTTATCAACCTCTTGAGGGTTTGATCGTCAATAATGTGCAGGATTTCTCAAATTATTTCTATAGTCACTATAAAGCATCATGCTAAAGTATTAACAATAAAAAAAAAACACAATAAATTATGCCTAATGTAATGAATAATTTTCTTGCTAAACAACTTACATGCGAAACGATTCAATTGAGTCATGATGAAAAAGAACATATCAATGTGCTTGTGCCCAAGATTTATCATCTAACTCCACCAATTCAACCTTGCTTATGGGTTGTCCAAAACTTTGAAAAATATAATTGTAGGTATAGTCTATATGCTGCATACCAACATTTCTCGAAGGTCTATTAAATCTCGTTTCAACATCTTTCAAATAACGAGAACAAAATGTCATACACTCTTCTGCTAAATATCTTTAAGCAATAGAACCTTTCGGATAGCGTTTGTTGCGACAATAAGACTTTAACCTCCTTAAACACCTATAACATAAAACATTAGTCATATGTTATTTTAAGTAGATTGGCTTGATAATCAATAAAAACATAATCAATCTATTAACAAATAATAACTTTCAATAGGATACATCTATCGATAATAAATCTGCCCACCGACCTTTGCTTTATATGGAAGGTGGATAACTAAATGCATCATAATAGTGAAGAAGTTTGGAGGAAAGGTCTTCTCTAAATGGCATAAAGTAATCGCGGCTCGATCTTGAACTTTGTCAAGCTCTTCCATATTCATACATTTTTTACATAGAGATTTAAATATGTTACCCAATTTAATTACCACAAAAGTCACTTGCTTTGACATTGATGAATGTAAAGCAATTTGAAGTAAGTCTTGAATAAAAAATGTGATAATCATATGACTTCAATGAAGAAAGTTTTCGCTCTTTCATATTCACACATCTTGATATATTTGATGCATAGCCATCCAGAACTTTGAAAATTTTCAAAACCTTGTAAAACACATCTTTTTCAGCTTTAGAAACCCTAAAACAAGCAACAGACAATTGATATTTGTCATTAGGAAGTAACATTAGATGAAGGTCTGGGCGAATCCTCATATCAACTAGGTCAAGTCGACTATTTAAGTCATCTTTGGATCTTCTATTATATTGAAAATTGTTTCGATAAAACTTTTGCAAACATTCTTCTTTATGTGCATCAAATCAAGTTTATGGCATTATAAATTATATTCTCAATAAGGTAACTCAAAAAATATACTTTTTTTTTCACAACTCATACTCATTGTAGTCACTTACTTCATCAATTTGAACATCAAGATCATCAATTTCTGTACGACTATCACCAATTTGCATAATACGAGACTAGACACCTTCAAAGATGTCCCTCACTATTTTCCTTGATAAAGTCATTTTTTCATATGTAAAATTGATATCTTTTAACTTTGACAAGATATTAGACCCACTAATGGGTAAAGGTAATCTTTTTAACTCTCCAGTTTCAACAAAGAGATATTTTTAGAATCTAAATAGATGATTATTATTTAACCATCGATGATGTCCTATATAACAGAACTTTCTACCATTACGTAACCATGTCGAACATGTCTGTACAGCATAACATGGATAAGTATAACGACCTTTTGTACTCCAACCAGATAAATTTGCATAAGTAAAAAAATTATTGATAGTCTATAATAAAGCAACATGCATATTGAAGTTCTTTGCTTTTGATGCATTATAAGTCTCTACTCCTTCCCATAATTGCTTAACTCTTTAATAAGAAGTTGTAAGTAGATGTCTATATCATTACCTGAACCTTTTTCTCCGAGAATTATCATAGACAATATAAATTATTGTTGCTTCATAACAATCCATGGTGGTAAATTGTAAGGAATCAATATAACTGGCCAAGTACTATAAAAAGTACTCATCATTTGAAACGAGTTGAATCCATCAGATGCTAGTCCAAGCATAACATTTCGAAGATCAGATGCAAAGTCTAAAAACCTAGAACGAAATGACTTCCATGCCAAAAATCTATAGGATGCCTCAATGATCCATCATCCGTCCATTTCTCATGATGTCACCTCATTGATTTGTAGTTTTAGAAGACATGTAGAGTTGTTGAAGTCTTAGAATTAATGAAAAATAGTGTAAAACCTTAACAGGTTTTTTTTTATACATACCTCATTACCATCATTATTTAATCTTTCATCAAAGTTTTTGTTGACCCAATGAGAAATACCACATAAATGACAAGATCCTTGATTTTTTCTATCCTTCCAATACAACATGCAATCATTGGAATAACTATAAATTTTTTCATATCCGATACCTAAATCCTTGATCATCTTCTTTGATTCCTTACAAGATTCAGAGATTTTTGCAAAAGTAAACATTTCTTTCATAAACTGTAATAATAAAGTCAAAGAGTTTTTCGTCCATCCACATAAGCATTTTAAGTGAAAAAGACAAACACAAAAAGACAACCTTGAATACTTCGATCTCTTAAAAAGTTTTTCATTCATCTTCTCAAGCAACCTATAAAATTTTGATGCTTCTCCTCTAGGTTGTTGGTCACATACACCTATTTCAGGTTCACTAAATTCATTCATTTCAACATTAAACTAATTAAATCCTTCATTTTAAGGAGAAAGATTACGAAAATTTTGGTTATGAATGTTAAAAGTATCTCGCAACATGTTTTTAATGTCATCTGCTATAAAGGGATCATGTTGATGATAGTGAGCTTTTGATGTTAAAGAAACTGTAGTGGAAGACCTTGACGGTACAAACTCTCTATGAAAATATCAATTAACATATCCTGATAGAAATCCAACAAATTAAATGCTCATAAACAACTTTACGCATTTATCACTCGATATTAGCACATTTCACACATGAGCATAATATCATATTATCTTCACTTGCATTCTCAAATGCAAAATTAAGAAAATTTTTCACTCCATCTCTGTACTCTTAACTTAATCTTGACTTTTGCATCCAACTCTTATCCATTTATTAGTTGCTACATTATCAAACCAAATGTATATAAATAATTAATATGAAAACGAACATGTATAATTACATAGTTTACTATGTTTTAAACAAAATATAATAGCAAGATCAGTACTTACATAAAATGAGAACTCTTTGTTGTGAAGTAATTTATCAGCTACTAGATATTATGATTTTTAAAACCTACTGCTAACGTAGACAGTACCCAAGAGTATTTGTAGTTATGGTTGACATAAGGTGAAATAATGTGAGTTTTGTAAAATAAAAATTTCACCAAAAAGAAAATCACGAATTGCAAAAACTGAAGGAATAGTCGAATGAAGTAAAAGCTAAAGTCAATAAGTTATGAATAGTCAAAATAAGGTTCTAAAAGACAATGCTCGAATACTAAAAGCGAAAGGAAAGGGAAAGTAAATCGTACTTGGTCTGAAAAGAGAAATAGTATAATAATGAAGATGATGCTTGAAGTTAGTGATTGGATGCATTAAGTTTGAGAAGATTTTTATTGGACAAGATTATGAAAGGCATTTACTAACAAAAAATGCCAACAATAATTCCCTCATAAATATTTTTTGAATATAATATAGATGTCTTGAACATATCGCCACATAAATTTTAATACGATTATTGAAGGCGTATATCCAAGAAAGACACCTTTAATAATTTCTACCACAATTTGTATATAATTAGTGAAGGTGGTTACAGATAACAACACCTTCAAATAATTTTCTAAAAAAAAAATTTCAGATTATTAAAGGTATCTTTTATTATGACACGCCTTCAATATACCACGATGGTAATAGAAGGCGTTCATTAAAAAAGACACCTTCAATATACTTTTAAACTCAGTAATCCATTACTTAAGGCATTTGTTAATAACAGATACCTTCAAAATTTTCTCACTAAAAATTTTGAGAATTATTAAAGGCATTTTCTATTGTAAAATACCTCTTATATACTGCCACACAAATTCTAACACTGTTATTGAAGGTGTATATCCAAAAAAGATACCTTTGATAATTTTTATCACAATTTGTATATAATTATTGAAGGTGGTTACAGATAACAACACCTTTAATAATTTTTCAAAAAAAAGTTTCTCGGATTCTTAAAGGCGTATTTTATTATGACACGCCTTCAATATACCACGATGGTAGTGAAAGGCGTTTATTAAAAAATGTGCTTTCAATATACCTTTAAACTTAGTAATCCATTACTGAAGGCTTTTGTTAATGACACCTTTAAATTTTTTCTACTAAAAATTTTGGGAAATATTAAAGGCGTCTTCTACTATAAAATATCTTCTATATACCTCCACACAAATTCTAACATTGTTATTGAAAGTGTATATCCAAGAAAGATGTCTTTAATAATTTCTATCACAGTTTGTAAATAATTACTGAAGGTGGTAGCAGATAATAACGCCTTCAATAATTTTCTAAAAAAAATTTTCTCGGATTATTAAAGGCGTCTTTTATTATAAAATACCTTCAATAATTTGTTATAAACTTTGGAAATCCATAATTATTGAAGGTAATTTTTTACTAAAAATACCTTTTATAATTTTTAAGAATTAGAAAAGGTATTTTTTTTTATAAAATACGCTTTTAATAAGTTGGTTGGACAATTTTAAAGGCTTATAATTAAAGGCATCTTTTTCGTAAAAAAATACCTCTAATAATCTTCAATAAAATTTTTAGGTGATTATTGAAGGCGTTGTTCCATGGAAATGCCTTTAATAATTAATTTTATATTCATTTCCCTGCCTTGAATATAAGAATTTGCAAAGGGTTGGTACACAGAATGATTAAAAGCTGCGTTATTTAATCAAACAAACCAAACCCTTAAACACATTTCTAGCAGACCATTGCTTTTTTTCTCCCATTCGTCACCACTAACCTTCAAAAAATCACTGCTATGAACCTCTGTTTTAACCGGTAAGTTTTTTTTTTTAGTTTATTGTATTATTTACAATATCCAATAGAGAATTTTTATTTTTTCAATTCCTTAATATTAACATATGCATTTATATATTTTCATTAACATCACTGTCAGCATAGTCGTCCAAAATTCTATTCATATTGCTAGTATGTTGTTTCTATATAGTACGTATTAAATATTATGATTTACTGAACCTTATTAAATGATACTATATTACCGAATGGTTTGTATAATATTGAGGGTCTGAATAATATTTCATGTTGAATGGTTTGTTGAACCTTATTGTCTGATTTTTTTGCTGAATGGGTTTGAATGAAATTAAGGGGCTGAATGGTGTTTTTGAGTGATTTGCTAAAGGGTGTGTATGAGCACATCGCTGAATGGTGTGTTAAATGCTATTTTTGTACATAGTATGGTATTGGTTGTATTAAATTAGTACAATGGTCAATTTAGAGGGTCATATTATGTAATTCGTATAATTATGATCAATATTACAGGTAATATGGACTCCAAACAACATCATTCTTCTTCTAATGAATATGCAAAAGAAAAAGGTGTACGCCCAAAAAGAAAAAGAAGGTGCCCAAATAAACAAATCAAAGTGACTGACATAAAAACTCATCTTGACTTTAATCAAAATGGGCAATCTGTGTTGGAAAGAGCTATCAAGATGGTAACTCATATTGGAGCCATCGTCCGTCAGAAGATTTCAGTTACATACACCGATTGGCGACGAGTTCCTAATGATCTAAAGAATGAGATATGGCAGTCCGTTGTGGTATGTTTATTCAACTATTTCGTAAAATTTGTTATATAATCATTTAATTGAAATTCAATGTGTTGATACTATTTGTGTTAACTTATTTAAGAATGGTTTGATGTCCCAATTGAGTGTAAAAAGATTGTATTACAATCTGTTGGGAAAGCTTTCAAAGACTTTAAAAGCATATTGACAACCCAATATATTTTATCACTGGCTACTGAAGGTGATGATTTGGTCGTTCCACCTAATGCATATGTAGATGTCATAAGTGTTGAAGATTTGATAAATTTTGTTCAATATCGACTTTCAAAAAATTTTTCGATACGCAAACCCATTACCAAATTAGTCTAAGTTTATAAGTCTTTATGCAATATAGCCTTTTATCTTCATATGTGATTAACATAATTTTTTGATTTTGTAGAAAATCAAAGAACAACATCGGGACATTCGGGCCAAACAGCAATATCACCATCGGATAGCAAGAAAAAGATATACAAATGTGAAGTATGAGCTTGTATGTATTCGCATACTTGTTTTATACTCATTAATGAATATTTATGAACATTCATTTCATACATTCTAATTCTTTTATTACGGTAATTTAATAAGAATCAGTGAGCTCAAACACAGAAGTTTTTAAATGGAATGTCTGGAAATAAGGACATCTACAGAAGAATGGATCCTTCACAAATGAAGCAACTAAGGAAATGACAAAAAAGATTGTATGTATAACTAATTTTTTTATATAATGTATGATTGGCATTGTGGTTATATGCATGAGTGTATACTAGTTTGTGTAGATTTGTTTTAACAACCTAACTTATTATTGTCTTTCAAGATGATTATGCTATCAAAGTAAAATCTAGTGAACTGACAACCTAGTATGGCGAAGATCTTTTGTTTTTAGCATTAGGCACTAAAGAAAAGCCTGGTCGAGTTCGTGGGTTGGTAAATTTGTCTTACCATAAATGTATTTTGGTAAACAACCAAAAACTCCACAAATAAGAAATGCACAATATGAAGTAATAATTGAGCAACAACAGCAAAAAATTAATGACCAGGAGCAATGCCTCAATGACCAACAGCAAAGACCCGCTGCTTTGGAGTCCATGTTGGTAGCAATGCAGTAGGTTATGCCAATACCTTGGCCTAATAGCATCGTCCCCGTACGAGAAGCTTCGTTGCAAGTAAGGAAGCCATCCCATCATCCACTACCCCTCAAGAAGTATGATATTGTTTATAATTTGAATATTAATTTATTTATTATATTGATTGATTTGATTTTAATACTTATATTTCATTAAATATTGTATGAGGATGTTCAGACTCAAAGTCTCGCCTAGGCTTTCATGGATGAGTTAACAAAATATTCACTGGAGAATTATATCGATGAAAACTTCATATCCATTGAGTCTGAGGAAGACTTATTTGATAAACAATCATTTTTTTTTCATTGGTATGGATGAAGTGAAAGCATTTTGTGAAATGGATGAATTATTAACTGCTGAAATCGTTGCTTCTATGAGGTTAGCTTATAAATACAAATATGCACATTCAATATGTAGTAAGTTAGTATTAGGGTGTAATACTAACCAACAGTGTTGATTGTTATCATGCAGCTTCCTATATAGAAAGCTGAAAGGGAGACAGCTGACGAACAGATTTAGATTCATTGACCCTAACTTTATTAGTGAGCAGAGTGGTATAGTCATGTATCGTGCTAATCATGTGATCCTATGCATGAAAAGATGGACTGATTATTATTTGCTCCCGTATAATGTGCAGTAAGCTATATTCCAACCTTAATTACTCCAACCTGCTCTATTCTATAATCTGATACGTATTTTTAGTATATCATTGTTATTATTTTGCAGTCATCATTGGGTGCTTATTATGATTGACACCAAATCCTTAACGTCATATTTTCTTAATTCAATTAATCCAAAAGCGATGCCTAACCTCGATATTCAAACTTTTATAAAGATGTATTACAGTACTTTATTATATTATATATGTTCTGTTTCTTCATAAGAAATTTTATTTATGTTCCCACTAATTTTTTTCTTTTCAATTTAGGGTAACATCTGCATTCAATAAAAAGATAAAAAAACTGAAATAGGTGTCATTACTAGTAAATGTCAAATTTATTCTTTTAATGCTGAGTTTGTTTAGATAAATATTTTTTAAACCGACTCAATTTAATTTTCAAGTACCTCGTCAACTCAATAATACTGAATGTGGATATTATGTCCTTCGTTTTATGCGAGAGATAATGTTACATGATTTTATGACCACACCATTCAAGGTTAGTATAAATTTCATAAACTCGTTATATATTCAAAAAAATAAAATGGTACATTATGTTTTCATTTCTTAACATTTACTTCTAATTTTATTTTTAGTGGAAGGGTAAAGAAAGCTTCATGGAAGAGAAGCTGGATGACGTCCGTAAAGAATGGTGTGATTATATATTGTCATTTATCAATGTTAATAAACTTTCAGGTTAGATATTGTTGGTTGAATGTAAATATATATGAAACAAATTGTTAAAATGTTTTTAACATGCCATGTTGAATGGAAACTTTAAGTTTGTACATTGGGGGTATTGGTTTAATATTATTGTTATACTTAATATGAATACACTATGTGTACTTAATAAATTACTGAGTACGATTATTTCAAAAAAGTATATTAATATGGCAACGTTATCAGTTTTAATTTTGGATGTGTAGTCAATTTTTTGAAATACAATAATGTTCATTATGCAAATTCCAAAATGTAATTCATAGTATCAGATATATAAACCAAATGTTTTTTGGGCATAAATGTACAACTAACAGTAAACATTTTTCTGGGTATAAACCTACAACTGACTTCACATATAAAGTATCAATTATGTTTTTTTGATACGATTAATGAAGGCGTTTTTAGTAAGAAAATGCCTTCAATCACCTCTAACAGAAAACATTGAAGTCGTTTTTTACCAAAATCGCCTTCAATAATCCCTCCAAGAAATTATTATCTGAAATATTAAAGGCATTTTAGGCAAAAAATACCTTCAATATACCAACTAAAAATTAATCGAATGGATTATGAAAGGCGTTTTCCTATGGGTAACGCCTTCAATAATTCCTAACAAAATGTTTATGAAGGCATTTTTGGATATAGCAGCCTTCAATAATCCGACCATTAAAATTTAATGTTATGAATATTAAAGGCGTTTCGAGCCAAAAACACATTCAACCATCCCATCCAAGTTTTGTCTATGGAATATTGAAGGTGTTTCTTACAAAATCGCCTTTAAAAATAAAATAAAAAATTTACTGATTGAATTATAAAAGGCGAGTTAAGTTAAAAACGCCTTCAAGAATCGACTCCATATTTTTCGTATTGATTATTAAGGGCATCCCTCCACGAAAAACACCTTCAATATTTTATGAAAAATTTTTTAAAGCAATTGGTGAAGGCATTTTTGCCAAGAAAATGCCTAGAATAATCAATAACAAATAATCTGTGCCTAAACCCAAAAAAAGGCTAAAGGACAGATCGAACCAACAACCTTATGGTAAACATCCGTACGATCCAAACAATTTGAAATGCTTAATATTGAATGTATTCATGAAGAAAATAAATTCAATAAGCCTGGAGAAATTTTTGGTCCAAATGTTAAAGGCGTTTCTTGTAAACAACGCCTTCATTAATCTCATATAAATTTTTTATGAAGTGATAATTGAAGGTATTGTCTGTCAAAAAAACGTTTTAACTATTCATTGAAATTTTTAATAAAAAATATTCAAGGCGTTTTAGTCAAGAAACGCCTTTAATATTAAGTCTTGGATAGCATTTATAAGTAACAACATCGTTATTTGAATATTTAGTGGCGTTTGGATAATAAACGCCTAAAGTTTTATAAAAACTCGAAAGTTAACGACGTTTGTAAGTGAAAGGTTGCTACAAAACTACCGTTAATACGTCATTTTGCTGTAATATCTTTTTAAAGATTGTGAGAAAGTAATTTTCATAAATTTATTAGATTCGATATAAATAAATCTATTTAAATTGATCTAAAAAAGAAATGTATTAAGCGAAGCTCAAAAATTCATTGCCACTCAACTAAAAAATAAAAAGATGTCATTTGATCAAACATGGTTGCATTTTGGTCTATTTGTGAAAAAAATCCTCTTCACTATTTAATAAGTAGTAAAAATTTTTATTAATTTATCCAAGAGTGAATAATGTATGTTCACCTAGGTTTATAGTTGATATTTAATAATTTTAAATTGAATATAAAAATAAATAAAAATTATTTGAACAAATATCAACCGAAAGTATATTATTCACTGTTAGATAAAGTACTGGAAATTTTTATTATTTTTTGGAAAAAGAACATCTACACAACTTAAAAATTAATGGAAGCTTCCACTACTAGATAAAAGTAAATAATATATTTCTAATTAAATTTATGATTGAAATTTAACGATGTTAAATTAAATATAAAAATATATAAAAAATTTAAACAAATATTAAAAAGTGACACAGTGTTTCCTGTGATCTGATTTGGTCATTGGCAAGTTGTTAAGTTTAAATCACACTTAATATTTTTCAGTTTTTAACACTTGGATGATTTTGAAATTTTATAAAAGAATTTAATATATTATCTATCTAGTTTTATAAATGAATTAAAAAATTAAAACATATTTTATTTTTATTAATTTTTTTATATTTTAATATTTTCTAAAAAAATACTTACCATTTTACTAAGTGTGAAATACAAACTAAGCATAATAACAATACAGTACCTTGAGAAAAAGAGGATAAACCAACAAAACCTATTTCCATCAAGGGTCAAGAATGATTATTCCTACCTCATGGCAAATAAGGTTGAAATGATTTTTTTTTTTTTGGGCAAATGATTATTTAAATGAGAGAGTAAATTAGTAAAATATTTAAGCAATTAGCCCTTCAGCTAAAAAAAAGAAAAATACATGCACCAATATACATCTTGGAATAAGGAAAGGAAATAAAATAATTATTCGACCCAACCGAACATCTTATAAAGAATAGAATTGAAAGGGATTGGTTTCCAAATATTTTACTTTTTTCATTTAAAGCATTGGCCAATGCTTTTTTTTTTACATCATATATCATATCATATATAATATTATATTATAGAATATAAAAGCATCTGATAAATATTGTTTACATGAATACTTATGTGGATAATTTTACTATTTGACACATAAGAAATTACTTAAAAATTTTGCTTACATGAATATTTACATTGATAATTTTTAAATTGTTAACAACAAAATTTAACTTAAATATATTAACTTTTTAAATTAAATGAATTTTCTAATAATCTAGAAATATATTTTTAAAATTTAAGAATTTCAAATGTAATAATACATTATCTTTTTTAAGTTTTTTTTTTTGACATATAAGAAATTACTCAATAAATTTGTTTTTTTTTTATATCCTCTGTAAATAAATTTTAAATTGTCGGCAACAAAATTTAATTTAAATATATTATATTTCTAAATAAATTTCATAATAATCTAGATATATTTTTAAATTTAAAAATTTCAAATGTAATGATATATTATCTCTTAAAATATATATTTTTAATAATCATATATATATATATATATATATATATATTACAAGTTATGTTACCAGATAAACATGTAGATGTGGATTTCTATATAGATAACTTATATTTATAACATGTAGGATATATTTCAAATTAAAAAAAAAAGTTAATATTTATTTTTAAAATTTAAAAAATCTACAATGGACATCAAATCTAATACACATTACAATCACAAATCAATCTGCAAATAATTTTTTTTAATTTAAAATTTTCAAATATAATTTTATTTTTAAAATTTCCTTATAATTATCTTTTATTATTTGATTTTTTTAAATTAAAAAAATACGCATATCTATTATATATTACTTTTAAATTAAAAAAAATAGTTATTAATTCTAAAGTCATCTACGCCTCATATTTGTCATTCAAAATTCATATATATAGACAGTGTATCCTTCATCAATTTTTTTTATTTTGCGACTTTTCTTTTCAATGTATATTACTATTGTGATTTTATTCTTAAAAGATCATATTTTCTCAATTTATTTTTATTTTGACATACATCTACTAAATATTTTCATGTTTTATTCAATAATTTAATCAAGATCGTGAATGTATGTAAATACTTTTTATGAATATATTTTTAAATAACTACTTTGTTTTTCTTTAAAAAAAATTTTATGTACCTTAATTTTTTTTTTGTATACATCTTCTTACCTTTTAAATTTTTTTAACATTTTGATTAAGATTATAATAGTAATGATATGTCAAATATTATTTTTAATTTAATTACCTTTTTATTCAAAATTTTCGGAAAAAAATAGCACAAGAAATGATTTTTCAAAGAGTCCAATGGTAATATGGTCAACAAGAAAGCATACTATATGATAAAATCCAAAGTAAATTCAATTCACTTCAATTCATCATCTTTTTATTTTACTTATTTATTATGATATTTACAATAATAAAAATAAGCATAAATCTAATTTGTGTTTATGCATATATACTTAAATAAAATAAAATTAATCCATGTATTGTTCGGGTTATAATTTAATGTTTTTATAAAGAAAAGGGTTAACAACATTCATAGTCCTTAAATTTTGACTCAAATTTTATTTTGATTTTTAATTTTTAAAAGATTTTTATTCAGCTTTTAATTACATAAAGTTATCCTATTTTAGTTGCTTCGTTTATAAAATCGTCTAAATTAATAATAAATACCATAAATACCAGATAATATTACGTGATAACGTCAATTGACATATCATGTGACAAAAGAAAAACCAAAATAAAAATCTCTCAAAATTTAGAGACAAAGAAATGAAATTATCTCTAAAGGAATAAATCTTCTCAATTGTTCATCTTTTCTTGCAATGCGTGTATGTAAGAAAAAGGCTAATCAACAATCATTCATGTAAAAGAAAAGTGAAATAAAATTACATAGAGAAATGAATAGTAATGTTATGAATAATGATTTTATAGATGACACAAATAAAGATAGTACTTTACTTGCTACCATGATCATTAAAATGTGTTTTAATGTTAAAAAATACTATATCATAACCTATGTTACTTAAAATTGCTAAGATTGCAAAATATAATAAAGAATATTGTATTGTAAATTATATTTACATTTGAAAATTTTAAATAATAAACGGTGATACGGTATAAAAATATTTAAAAGATACAAAAATAATATGATTTAAAATTTTTTAAAAAAATTATATAGTTTGGCAAAAATAAAAAAATATTTTATATTTGACGTGTCAATATAAATTATAATCGTTAATTTTCATGTTTTACACATATTAGATATGAAATAGATAAATATATATGCACAAATTGTCAGATCTATTTATATTTATTATAACCTATGTTATACTATTTAAAAAAATTTATATTACTATTCTTATTTTCTTTGGTAATTTTTTTAAACACATTCCATATAATCATATTTATAGAATTTAAAATTGATATAATAAAGTGAAAAATAAAATGTAATTTTTGATGTTTCCCTAATATATTTATAACTTTTTTTTATAATTTTTTAAATAATCCTTGAATTAACTCAATTCCACTAGCTGTAGTAACCTATTTGATGATTACTTACAAGAAAGGCATTACATCTCAAAACATGATAACGGTTCCAATGTAGCAAATAGATGTCATCTGAACTAAAGTTAGTTTGCATATATTTATAACTTTTAAAAATACTAACATGATGCCCACACATCGCAGGTTACAATTTTTTTATCTTTATTTATCATTTTTTATCGTAAAATTTACCTAATTAAAAAAAATGAAAGGTAAAAAAAGCCAAATAAGAATGACACATGGATATTTCAATTAACCTCCTTTTTTCTTATTAAAAAAATAATTTCTCTAAAAAAAATTGACCACTCGTAACTCCATCTCAATTTGAAAAAATTATCTTCTACAGATCAGGATAGGTCAAAATTCATCGAGTACAAATTATTTTAATATCTTTATCAATTGATACTTTTTGTTACAAAATTTATTTAATTAAAAAGAAAAAGATGCAAAAGAAAAAAAAATTTGGGGTGCCTTGTAGACACTTTCATTGACCTTATCTTTTTCACAAAATTAATTTAATTTAAAAAAGCATAAAAATAAAAGAAAAAAATAAAAAGTAAATAGAAAAAATAAAAAGAAAAGAAAAAGAGAAAAAATGAAGCAAATAACTTGACACGTGACATATCTTTAGTATTAAGTGAATCACAAAAAATTATTTAAAATTTTTAAAATATTTATTAAACATATAAAAAAATAATAATAAAAGAAAGCACGTTGTGTACTATTGGCATCAAGTGAGTCTCATACAAAAAAAAATTTTAAATCTTTAAAAAAATTTTACAAAAAATTTATAAAAGGAAAAGAAAAAGCTAAAAAAAAGAAAAAGAGAAAAAAGAAAAATTACTATAAAATGGGTCCCACATTTAAAATTTTTTTTAAAATTATTGAATATAAAGATATACCAGAAAAAAAAGGTAAAAACCAAAATAAAAAAGCAATAAAAAATTTAAGCAAGTTTTAAAATAAAAAAAGCCAAAAAAAATTGAACATGATACGTGATACACAGGTTAAGCTCCGTATGTGAGCAAAATTTATCTAATGAAAAATGTTTTAAAATAAAAAAAATGATAAAAAAACTTTTGGTAAAGTGGGTTAAACCTTAAAAAATTTTAAATCTTTAAAAAGTATTTATTAAATTAAAGAAAATTGTAAAAAGATTTCGCGAAAAATTTTAAAAATCTCATAAAAAAAAAAGAAAGAAGTATCGCATGGCACATGCATGATGAGGCCTTATTTACTATACATAAGTAAGATTTATATTTTAGATAGCAACAAAATTTTAAAAAAAAATAAAAAAAGGAGTCAAGTGACTTAACACTTGGAATACTTTTGATATCAAGTGAATTTGAAAAAATAAAATATAAAAAATTATTTATTAAGTATGTACCATTCATAAAACATATGGTATAAATTATTTATTAAATAAAAAAAACATGTGATATACGATTCATATCAATTGAGTCTAAAATAATAAAATTTAAAAAAATCTTTATTAAATATTTGTTTTATGGATAAAGTTAAAAAGGGTAAAAGAGAAAAAGTAAAAAAGATAATTTGGTATAAGTGGATTCTACATATAAAAAATAAAATAAAATCTTTAAAAACTATTTTTATATTTTAAATAATATTATTAAATATTTTTTAAAAAAAAATGAAAAAGTTAAAAGGGTAAAAAGGAAAAGTAAAAAACATTTAGTTAGCAAAATTAAAAAAAATAAAACATAAAAAGCAAAAACAAAAAAAAAAATTGCAAAAGCAAAAGCAAAAAAAATGAAAACATGAAAAAAAAAGTAAAAAATACATATGGCAACCTAAGGATAATGTATTGTTGATACTCTATTAGCAAAAATTATATATACTTTATAAATATCATGGAGTGGCCTGGGGTAAAGTATCCTAAATCCACTTTTAACTCATCCCTGCTTTTTTATACAAATTAGATCCGACTTCATTCCACATTAATTTTTACAAAAACGCACATATCGAATCAAAATGGATTGAAATTAATCAGATACTATTGTTTTTGTCAAACGAAGATGTTATGGGTTAAAATTTTTTCGTTTTGCCATTTCTATTCTCTATTTATTTTTCAAATTTTATCTAATTAAAAAAATGAAAACTAAAAAAGAAAAAAGAATGACATGTGAATATCTAAATTGACCTCACATTATCAAAAATATATATATACTTAAAAAATAAAAATATAAAACAAAAGAAATTGTAAAAAAAATGAAAAAAAAATAGTTCATAAAATTTACCACATGAACACCTTAATTCTGGGTGATTTTTTTAATTAAAAAACTAGAAAAACAAAAAATCAAATCTGGGTATCGCATCAACACTAAGTGTCATAATATATAGATCCATAAATCTATAGCTAGACTTAACAAATGAATGGAGTCACCACCAATTTTTTTTAACTAGGTATGATTGGCCACTTAAGGAATCTATCATCTTAAAGAACTCCTAAGCTTAACTAAGGATCTTTAAAAGAATATGCTCAGGTCTACTAAATAGAATAGGGTTCGAGAGTTCAGTTACATGTGAAAAAAGTTATAGTAACTCCACATGCATATCCGAAGGATGGTACCATATTATTTTAAATTTATCCTATGGTTTTGAGTCTAATGGTTTTAAACTTTTATGTTAAATATTGAAAATAATTCTTAAGATTCTCCATCAATCTGATAAAATTTTTAAAAAATATTTTTTCACCTCAAAAGTATTCAAGAATCCTATTTAATTTCTTGAAGAGGCTCCATCGTCAGAAAAATGTTTGTTAGTTCTATTTTTTGTTGAAAACATATCTAATTATTTCACAATTTGGGCCAAATTAAAAATATTTTCGTATTTTGAATTTTTAAATTTTTTACAATTTAGATCTATTTAGAAATTCTTTTTTTCTTTTTTTTTCTTGGAAAGAAAATAATATGACAATTACTTTTATTGAAGTTTTATCTAAACTATTCCACTATTTTGGTCAAATTTAGAGAAAATTTTTCACCTAGAGATTTCTTAGGAATTTACCATTTAAAATTCCTAAGAATCTCATTCTTGCATAAGTATCACATATTTTCAATCAAAATTTTTTATTTGGAAAAAAACAATTACTTGTATTGAAATTTCATTTAAATTATTCCATAATTTGGATCAAATTTAGAGAAAAATTTTCACCTAGAGATTTCTTAAAAAATTTAATATTTGAAATTTTTAAAAATCTCATCCTTAGGTAATTTGTATTTAATTCCAAAAATTTTTATATTTTTATGTTTTTTTTATTTTTTTGTTTGAAAATAAATATTAATTATTATTATTAAAATTTTATCTAAATTATTCTACAATCTAGGATAAATTTAGACAAAATACCTTACCTAAGAATTTTATAGAAATTTATCATTTGAAATTTTTATAAATTTCATCATTAGATAATTAATATTTATTCTCAAGATTTTGTTATTTTTTATTTTTATTAAATTAGATCATGCAAAAATACTCCTAAAATAAACAAACACATAAAAATAAAATTAAAAAAACCAAAAAAATGGAAATGGCTCGGCTTGCGGCTGAGATTCGGCTCGACTTAAGGAAGAAAAATGACTCAAAAACACGGCTTGGGAATGCGTGGCTCGGCTTGGCTCCAAAGGATGGTTGGCACGTGGGTCAAACGCAGGTCGCGATTAGGTCGAGTTGGCCTAAGCAAAAATGCACGGATCCTAGAGACTTATTAATGCCCAAAACGACATCGTTTTACACTGGTATATAAGGCTGAAATCGATTCTTTTTATCAGAATTCTTTTTTTCCTTCTCTCTCTTCCTCTCTTTTCTCTTCTCTCTCTAAAAAAACCCAATTTTCGGTTGAATATTTAATCAAAAATTAAAAAAGTACATCGAAAATTAAAAAAGTACATCGAAAACTAGAAAATCTGATTGAAAAATTCAAGTTTGGCCAAAATATTCATAAAAAAATTGATCAAATTTTAAAATTTTCTAGAAAATTCTCAGAAAAAATAATTGCCAAAAATTCAAAAATTTTCTAAAAAAAATCTAAAACTGTTTCTACTATCTGAAATCTTTTTTTTTTGCTTCTGTTTTCTTCTGTTTCGTGTTTTTTTTTTATGCTTATGACCTCTACATTTATAGAATTCAAATTAACAGAATTCTATATCAACAGAGTTTCGATTCTAACTCTTAGATAAACAATCTCACACAAACCCAATCACTCGTTTTTCTCTTAATTTTTTAATTTTTTTACCTTTTTTCATTTTTTTTATTTTTTTAATTAACCAAATCCTAATATAGCATACCCCTAGACAGATTGAAGTGTCTACACTAAGTTAATATTATTTCATTAAAAATATCAAATTAAAAAAAAATAAAAAAGAAATATATATTTTAAGTAATCATATTAAAGAAATTTTAAAATTTTTTAAAAAATTAATTTTTTTAAAAGGAGAAAAGAAAATTTAAATGTAACAAAAAAAAAGAAAAAGTGAAAAAAGGAATCTCATGATTTAACATATTACATACTTTTGATATAAATGAGTTTAAAATATATATATATATATATAAGTATTTATTAAACATATAAAAAAAATAAATATATGACATATCATTGGTATCAAGTGAATCTAAAAAAAAAATCTAAAAGAAATCTTTATTAATTTTTTTTTAAGAAACGAAAAGTTAAAAAAGGATAAAAAAGAAAAAGTAAAAAAGTTTTGTATGAGTGGGTCTTACGAATAAAAATAAAATCTTTAAAAATATTATTAAATATTTTCTAGAAACAAAGTTAAAAAGGGTTAGAAACAAAAAAAAAAAAAAATGGTAAAGTAGATCCCACAAAAAAAATATTTAAAAATATATATTTCTAATAATTTTAAAAATACTTATTAAATATTCTTTTTTTCAAAAAAAAGCTAAAAAGATTAAAAAAGAATTGGTATAAGTGGAGAGAAATGCTAGGGGCACTCGAGAAGCAGCAGCCCCATAGCACTCAAGATTTTATGGAGCCACGTTGGTCCTTTTTGCCACTTAAAACCAACTACTTATTTAGATGGCCTCATCTTTTCAGAAGCCAAATTCTATTTTTCTATTGACTAATATTAGGTAACTTGTAAGAGCAAGTATTCGGTTTTGAGTGATAAAAATTGATTGACATGGTTTCGTAAAATTTTGAGTATTGAAACGTGATTGTTGAGTCAATTGCCCAAGCATTCCTCGTAAGTGGATCTCATATATAAAAATAAAATTTTTAAAATATATATTTTTTATAATTTTTAAAAAATAATTATTAAATATTTGAAAAAATTTTAAAACAAAAAAAAAATGCAAAAAAAATAAAATGACTGCAAACATGAAGAATAAAAACTGCATACCGTACGTTACTAAGTTTAATTGTATGAATTGACAAATCTTTATAAATATATAAAAACTAAAACTTTTGATAAAATAAGAAATAATCTTAAGTGGATAATTTTTATTTTTATATGTGATGGGTTTAAAAAGTTGTCATGTTCCTTTTAATTAATTTATATTTCAAAAGTAAAATTTCAAATTTATAATTAAAACTAAATAATCTGCAAATATTTCTTTTTTTTCAATGCTAAAATACACTAAATATCTATATCTAAGTATTCATTAATTTGTCTCCTATCACACTATTATAAATAGATAGTTCAAAAGTTTATTTTTAATACAAAATTATAGGTTCTACATGTTTTTGTTTATCATTATGTCTTTTTCTTTTTATTTTTGTTGTGCAAAGTTTTATTACCAGTGGTAAAAAAAAAAAAACTATAAGTGTATAGCGTTTATATTATTATATTTTTTGTTAAAATACATGAGATTTTTTTTTAAAACTTTTTTCTTTCATTTTAATATACATCTTTGCAAACTATTTTATATAGCACCAAATGGTGTTTAAAGCAGTGATGTAACAGATGGTGCTGTATTTATGATCCTATGTCTTAATAATTTAGTATAATTTTTTACATTGAGTAAAATAGTATAACAATTGAAAAAATATTTTTTCGACAAAAATATACTTTGCAACATGAGGATAGTCTAAATTAAGGTAATCTATTTACTAATTAATACAAAAAAAAATTAATTTTCTACTAGAATAGCAAATTAATTGTAAATAATTTATTGTCCTTATTACAATATTTTCAAAACCTTCTTTTACTTTTCACAAATAAATTTAATGCCATTATATTTTAAAAAATACCATTATAATTTCCTTAAATAATTCACGCTTAATTCGTTGTCAACTTTTCAATTTTAAATTTGAATTTAGTGTAATTAAAGTCGACCAATTCAAAATTTTAACTTGAATTTTTTATGAAATGAAATAATATAAAATTATTGGCTTTCATAGCTTAAATTTTACACGTGAATAATCTTGAATAATTGTCATGTGTTCATTATTAAATATTTTTTATTTTATTTTATTTAATTTTGACCAAATTAATTACATTGATATAAGATAGTTTAAATTTCTTTCTCAATTAATTTTAATACTTAATTGATTTTATTCTAACCAACTTAATTACATTTACTTTTAAAAAAATAATAATAATTAATGTATAATTAATCGGTATTATATTTTTAAGTTTTAATGTAAGAATTAACTTCCTATTTAATTAACTGATATAGCCATATTTGATTCAAAGAAAATTAATGTATTTTCAAATTAAGCCAAAATATTTGCTTAATTTTTTCCATGATTAAGTTTAGGGAATATATCATATAGAGTTAATATTTTAATCACCATTTGGACTTTGTTAAGCAAATATTCACTTTCAACATTTTTTGCAAACTAACTTTTACAATCTATAAATAATCTTTGCTTAAAATTTTCAAAATATTTTCAAAACAAAAATCATGTTACCTAAATAATTAATAACTTATTGTGATTGCTTTGCATAAATTCCTCTTAAAAACTTATAAGAATCTCCCAAATTCATATTATAAATTGAGAACCATGAACAAGCTAAGATTGTTTGAAGGTCATTTTTCAAAAATCTCAAAATGTATCGTTTTAGTTGTGATAAAGTAAACTTTTGATCACACAATTCTATTAATGTATCTTGAGGAGGGTTTAGTATAAATATTATAAATTTAATTTTAATCTAAATATATAAAAAAAATGTGTAACACTTATATTAGTGTAAATAGATCCCTCCTCATTTATCTTAAGTTTTTAAATCTAATTTCATTTTCTTCTATTGTCTTAATTACCTTAACCTTACCTTAAATTTTTTGATAAAATTCAAATATTGTGATTATGATAATAAAGGTTAACTCTCAAATCTAAAATTTAATGAGAAATTTATTTACATGGATTTCTTTTATTATTAATAAAGAAAAAAAATGTTATGGAATTTAACAATTTATATTTTTTTTATATTGTCCATCTAAATACCGGATAAGATATTATTATTGTGAAATCATGCTTCAGCATATTTTTTGTTCAAAATATACCCACTATTTATTGATTTATTATTTTTAAAATGATTATTAAATACAATAAAGTCAATAAAAATTAATTTCAAAAGGTAATAATTGATTAAATAATGTAATTATATGCACCTCGTATGAAATTAAAAATATATAAAATAAAAAAATCTGCATAATATTTCTCCATAATTTAGAATAAGAAGTATATGATTATATGTTTTTGATTTAGTTATTAAGTTTATTGCGTTAAATTCATAATTCAAGTCTTTGGAAAATAGGCATAAAATTTTCTTAATAGCATGACTTTAGACAATTGCAATATTCATTGACCACCTAAAATATAGAAATAATTTTGAAAGACCATAAGTCATAACTATTAAAGATCATTGATCATATAGCATGCAAGAGATTCTTAACTACTTATTTTTTTCATAAGGGATCAATTTATGCAGTGTGAATTTTTTTTTTTAATTTTATATAATTTTTAACATTTGATTTTAATAGATCTAAAAGATAAGAGAAACAAACAAATATAGTAATAAATTATTTAATTTTATCCATCAGATCTATTGAAATTAATTGTTAAAAATATATATATAAAATTAAAAAAAATTTGCACTATGTAAGTTGATCACTCATCTTCTTTCGAATAACAATAATTTCGTGGTTTCCATAATTTCATAATTAATTTTCTATATTTAAATTTTTAAGTTTAAAAAATATATGAAATATGCATTAACAAAATCAGAAATAAAATACTTAAAAAATTAAGAATGTTGAAATATTGCCCATAAAAAAAGTAAGAAAAAAGTTTATATAATAGATTGATTTTAAGTGAAGTAAAATTCAACTGTATGGAATCAAACACTATTCGATTTTGTTTAAATATCACTATATGAAATAAGATTAAAAAAACCATCTTTCTTTAAATTTTATTATTATATTTAAATTTTATTATTGTATAATTATATATTAATCTGCAATATTTTTTTTCTTACTTATTTTATATTAAAAAATTTTATATTTTTATATAAAATTTATTAATTATATTATAATTAAATTTTTATATGTATAATTGTATATTCATGCATCGCATGGTATTGAAACAAATTTTCATATTAAGTGTTTTATTTTAACTATATAAAAGGCAAGCATTTTATTTGATTAAGGTGGGTCACACATGAAAGCATATTAATTACAGTGATTGTAATATAATTAATCAATAATAATTTAAAATTATGTGAAGACGATTACAATTTTATATGAAACTTATACTTAAAAATGATAAACTCTTATGTAATTTTTTGTTGTGATTAGATAATTGTAATATTGTAGAAAAAATAATTGTAGCTGAAATGCTCCTATCATACACTTTTACATTTTCAATAACTTTATTATTATATTTAAAATTTATTATTATATAGTTATATATTTATCTACAATATTTATTTTCTTCTTTCTTGTTTTATATTAAAATTTTTTATATTTTTATATAAAATTTATTAATTATATTATAGTTAAATTTTTATATGTATAATTGTATATTCATCCATCGCACGGTATTAAAACAAATTTCCATATTAAGTGTTTTATTTTAACAATATAAAAGGCAAATATTTCATTTGATTAAGATGGGTTACACATGAAAACATATCAACTATAATTATTATAATACAATTAATCAATCATAATTTTAAATTATGTGAAAATCATTACAAATTTATATAAAACCCATATTAATTAGTGGTAAACTCTTATATAATTTTTCATTGTGGTTAAACTATTATAGTATTATAAAAAAAAATTATAAGTGAAATACTCTCGTTACATAATTTCATATTTTCAATAACTTTATTATTACATTTAAATTTTATTATCGTATAGTTATATATTTATCTATTTTACTCATTTTATATTAAAATTTTTATATTTTTATATAAAATTTATTAATTACATTATACTAAAATTTTATATGTATAATTATATATTCATGCATCGTACGATACTAAAACCAATTTCCATATTGAATGTTTTATTTTAACAACATAAAAAGCAAGCATTTCATTTAACTAAGTGGGTCACACACTTCCATATTTTCAATAAAGGAAAGTTCCAGGTAAGAGGACCGGGATGTGGACCCACCGGTTCGAACCAGTGCGGAGTCCTGGTATAAAACTTCCCTAGTCCACCTACTCTTTACCACTTCTCTTCCAAGTTTTCTTCTTTGACCACAACTCTTTCTTTTCTTTTTTTCTCAAAATCCAAAAAAAAGAAAAAAAAAAGAGGACCCAAATCTCCTCTTAAGGTTTGTACCCTAATATCAGCTTTCCAATTCTGTATCATGTGAAATTAAATTTCCAGCTTTAAAGTTCGGCTTTTGTCAGTTTTTAGCTCTTGATCAGAAAGTGTTTTTTTTGTCTATTTAGTGAAAAAAAAGGGAAAAAAGAAAGATTTTTTTATCAAGAGAATGACAGTGACGGCGACGGCTGCGATGGCTGATTCATGTTTTGGCGACGATCAAGTGTGGCCACCGGGGTTTCGGTTTCACCCAACTGATGAAGAGCTGGTTCTCTATTATTTAAAGAGGAAGATCTGTAAAAGAAAGCTTAAACCTGATATCATAAGGGAAATTGATGTTTACAAGTGTGATCCTGAGGAGCTGCCTGGTAATTTTTTTTACCCTGAAGTTTTGGGTTTTTGTTTTTAGCTTGGGATTTTTTTGGTTAATTATTGATGAGTTTTTATGGCTACATGTTTTTCATTTTGTTTGTTTGACTGATATTAGTGCTTTATCTTTCAACATGCAAATACAAGGGTATTGTTATGGTGCTTTGACTTCGTTTTTGTTTGATTAAATTTCCTTGTTCTAGGTATTGTTTTGATTTGATCTGTTGTTGATTTGTCTTTTTATTTATGGGTTTGATTTATGAGGATTCTGTGGATATTGATTCTTTTACATGCAAATCTCTGTTTTCATCTATTCATTTAAAAATATCCCTGGGTTGCGTTGACTTTGGTTTGCACAGTAATTGGACTGTTTGTTTGGTTATAGTTTTTGTTGGTTATCTATTGATTTTGATGGAAATTTGAAGTCTAGAAATTGATTGGATGACATTGGTGATGTAACTGTATTATCATGTATCATTTATTCAGGTTCCATAGTTCAATTTGAAATTTTCTGTTTTTTATGGGTTTTTATTTGAAATTTGTTTGTTTAGTCATCTAACTCATTGAAGTTTTTGTTTTCTTGAAAGCTAACTTCTTTTAACCTCTGATTGCTATGAACCATGAAAAGCTAATGTAATCAATGATGAAGTTTTCAGATATCCTAATGATTCTTAGACCAAGAATGGTTGTTTTTGTTCCCATTTGAGGCTCTTGATGCTATCTATTTTAAAGATGGTTTGTTCGTTTGAAAAAGTTAACCAGCAGATAATCTTTGCTGGTTTCTAGCTTTTGGTTTTGCTTTATTTGGTTGTTTTTTCATGTTTCTAATGAACAAAAAAACTGTCATACAGCACAATCGATACTGAATACTGGGGATAGGCAGTGGTTCTTTTTCACTCCAAGAGACAGGAAATACCCTAATGGAGCAAGGTCAAACAGGGCAACCGATTGTGGGTATTGGAAGGCAACAGGAAAGGATCGTACTGTTACCTCCAATTCTCGGACAGTTGGAGTCAAGAAAACTTTAGTTTTCTACAGAGGGCGTGCACCTAATGGTAAGCGAACTGATTGGGTGATGCATGAATATACCCTTGATGAAGAGGAACTCAAGAGATGCCAGAATCTAAAGGTATGCAGCTGAATAAGTTTCCTAAGAAACTTTTCCAGTTTTCCTACAATATATAATCTGTTCACTAATTTTGTGTTTCTCTTTTGCATTTCAGGAATATTATGCTCTCTATAAAGTGTATAAAAAAAGTGGACCTGGCCCTAAAAATGGTGAGCAGTATGGGGCACCGTTTAAGGAAGAAGCATGGGCCGATGAGGAATATGCTAGTAACCCTGTAGATACAATCACCCCTGTGAAGCCACCTAATCAGGCCATTCCTGATGATAATGTAAAATCTAACGATCAAGTTCAGTCTTCATTGAATGATGTCAATGAGTTTATGAGACAAGTATTAGCTGATGAGCCTGCACTTCCACAACCACAAGCTCTTTTTGACAGTGTATTGCCTCAGGTTGTGGGTGAAGAAGAGACACAAAGTACTTTGCTGGACCTATCTCCAAGGGATGTACTCTTTCCTGAGCCATTTGCAGTTCTCCATGACCAAGCGATCTTTGAATTCTCTCAGTCACCTACTTCTCAATTGCAGTTGCAGGAGGTACCTGAGGTCACATCTGTTGCTGATCACTTTGAACAGGTACCTCAAATACTTGAGGAGGATTTCCTGGAAATTAATGATCTTGATGAGAAACCTGTGGAGAATAGGCAGCTCAATGAGTTGGATGGATTGAGTGAATTTGACCTGTTCCATGATGCCGTCATGTTTCTACAGGACATGGGTCCTATTGATCAAGAAACAGTTCCATTCTCATATGATAATATGGTAAATCTTGTAAGTTACCAGTTGGAATCCCAATCAAATATAACACTGATGGATCAGCAGTCGCTACCCCAATCCAATATACTGGATTGGCAATTGCAAGCCCAATCAAATATAGATCTGATGGATCAGCAATTGCAGCCTCAATTGAATGCCTTTGGGGATAATCAGCAGCCGCAGTTGCAATTGAATGCCATTGGTGATAATCAGCAGTTGGAGCCTGAAATGAATGCCTTTGGGGATAATATGATAAATCAGCTGGGTTATCAATCTCAATCCTGTTCAAATATAAACTTGATGGATCAGCAGTTGATACCCCATTCAACTGTGGACCAGGAGGATTACCAGTTGCAGTTCCAGTCTGTTGGAAACGAGCTGGATCAACAGCTCCAAATGGATCAGCTTAATGGCACACTTTGGACACATGATCAGAGCAGTGGTGTCTTCATTCCATCAGAATCAAATCTTGAGAATGCCTCTCCAACTTCAGGTAGAACAAGTGTGGAAATCAATATGCATTTATTTGTGAACTTATCTTACATTCACTGAGCTATGCTTTTGTTTTGGACAAAGTTGCTGTCTTAGCCTGTCCTCGCAGAGCTCTTGATGAGATGGATGGTTTGGTAGACATGCCAAAGTCCACATGGCAAAAAGCCTTTGTAAAAAGGGGAATTTGAGCCTGCTTCAAGAGCTCTTCTGATACAAGTATTTCATTTGTAGTCACCATAAGTGATTAGAATGCAAATATTGGACTTATTTTTTGTCATGGGAAAAACTACTCTCTAAAATACTGGTGAACTGTAAAATTTTGCTTATGGTTATTTTTGGTGGTGTTTAGGTTTGGTATACAATGGTACTAATCTAGACCAAGGTGACAAAAATGGTGGTGGTGCGAGCCGGTTTTCTTCTGCTTTGTGGTCGTTTGTGGAGTCAATACCTACAACTCCTGCTTCTGCATCCGAGACTCCTTTGGTAAATCGGGCTTTTCAGCGAATGTCCAGCTTTAGTAGGTTGAGATTAAATGCTAGAAACACTGATGTTTCTGCACTTAATGGTGCTGCAACTGGTAGGACACGCAGCAATAGGGGATTCTTGTTCATTTCTATTTTAGGTGCATTTTTTGCCATCTTATGGTTCTTGATAGGAACGGTTAGGGTCCTAGGGAGATCCATCTCGTCCTAGGGAGATCTATATGTGAATGGGAAGTTTTGTTAATTATGTTCTACTGGGAAGTTGCACAACTTATTGCATGTTAGTCCTTGTTTTGACAATAAATACTTTGATGTCTTAACATTAATTTTGAATGTAAAGGAGCAAGTGTTACCTGAAGAAAGGTAATATTAGATCTGTCAACATGATTCGAAATAAATTAAAAAAAAAAAATCATGGTTGACTCAAAATCGAAGATTGATAAAAAAATTGAGGGTGACATGAGTTAAAGTTTAGTAAAAATCGTTTATATTTTTAATAGAAACAAAAAATATATAAATAATTTTTGTATTTTTTATATTGATAATAATTTTGGTATAATATATATATATATATATATATATGAATTATTAGCAAATCATATTTCATGTTTAGGTAATAGGTATCTTGAATTTCCTAGTAAGCTTCCATTTTTGTGAGTAGTCTTATTCTAAAACCTCTGGTAAGGACTTGTGACTTGGAATACTTAATCAATGGTTTTTAAACTTGGTATTACGATTTTTGATTCAAGATGTAAAATGGTTTGTTTGCTCCAAAACTTATAGATTTTGATTACATTAATTTCGATTCAAATAGTGCCCATCAATTGTTCGGTATTACAATCTTTGATCCAGTTGGTAATTATTTTTATGGTAAAATTATGCAATTAATCTATGTATTTATATGAAATTTGAACTTTAATCTTTATACAATAATTTGAAGAAATCAGTAGTGAACCAGTTTGTGCTTTGTGATATTACATAATGAATGCATATATTGTTTGGTATTTGTAGGTTAATTGGTGTCGATTTTTTGTTTGGTATGATAAGCCATTCGAGGATCAACATATAAAAGAAGGTTTGATGAAAGAGAATTCAATATTGAAAGAAAATAACATAACATTGAAAAGAATGAATGTTGAGTTGAAGAATGAAAATGATTGTCAAAGAACAATGGACAATAGACTAAAGTATATTAAAAGCTATATTAATATTGAGCTATATTGATGAAATAGCTATATTAAAAGCTAAGACTGAGATGATGTATGAAAGATTGAAAAATGTTATGATAGATGCAAGAATGGAAATGAAGGCAAAGAGATTGTTCAAATTAGCTTTCATATTTATCTTGTTAATATTGTTGTATTTTATATTTGGAATGGAGAGTGATAGTATGATGGGGAGTAATTTATTTGCTTTGCTATGAGTAATTATGTATGATTGATATTAATGGTAATTATATGCAATAATTTCATTGTCTTGAATTATTTATGGAACTTGCTATGTTTTATTACTTTGCTTATTATATTGTCTATAGAGTTGGAACAAATTCAGAATATATATATTTTTGTTAATGCTCTGCTTTCATTTGTCAATAAAACATGACACGTTTAATTATGGTCAAGGACATAACATATATATTTTTCCATTCCAAAATATAATGTTGAACAATGGCTTGTTCTGACCTAGAACATAACTTCTGACCTAAAACAAAAAACATAATGTTAACATACAAAGCCAAAAAATACTTCATTATAGTTTAACCATATTATAACAAAAAGTTACCAAAAATACTTCAATATAATTGAACCTAAATAAGGTAAAATTGAAGTTTTACTCGACATGCTAACATATAATGTAAAAAATCACTATAATCTGGTTTAACCATATTACAACAAAAAATTACAGAATCATTTCAATTTGTTTAAACCTAAATGAAGTATAATTTAAGTTGTGTTCAATATACTTTCAAACTAAACTTAAACTTCTCAATATGTTGTCAAGCATGCTCTTTTTTTTTTTGTTGGATGTTTGTTCAATATGTTGTTATGTTGACGTTGATATGGACTCCACTGCATTTGCATTCAATATGTTTGAATCTTTTTGTCCATTTGTACCTACAAACAAATAAATCAAAGTGAATGTTAGATTGAATATTCTAACATTGATGTAATAGAAAATAATAGTTTTAGAATTACTAGCAATTGATCTCTGGTGATGTATGACCTAAACATCATGCCTCCCCTTCCAATATTCAACTCACCAAGTCTACCAGTTGTTTGTAATGAAATACAATAAAGCAAAATTACCACAATTTGCTTATAGAATATCTAACAAGATAAACAAAATATAGTTACATTAATACTGATATTTCATTGTTCAAATCTTGGTATAACCCAATCCTTTCTTGGTATGGCCATGATTTTTCTTTCTTTTTTCCTTTTCTTGAACTCTTAGTATTGATCTAGGCAATTGATTGGAATAGTTAATATAATAACAATACAAAATTGATACACAAAATTACAAGAAATATGTGAAATAAATAATAACTTTTCGTACCTTACTAGGATGCCCTGTTTTTGGACTTTAAAGACTAAAGGACTTCATTTTCTTTTTTCGAGACTTTGATGTCTTAACAATGGCCTATAGTCCACATAAAAGAGTGAATATAATATTCAGAACTGATAAACAATAACCATAAAGGAAAAACGTGTAATAAACAAATTTATACACCTTACTAGGATGTATTGTTTCTGCACCATTAATATTTGTGGGCTTTGTTCTATTTTTTCGAGGTCTTGAAGTTCCATCAGTGACGTATAGTAAGTAAAAACAATTAATAATAGCAAATGCATTGAATGAAGTAATAGCCTTACAAATGCATTGGATCTAGTAAAAAATTTACAAATTTTACTTGTTTAGAACATTTTAACTTGTTATGGCCTTCTTCATGATAATAACCACATGTTATCTTCTTTCTTACCGTTGATATGTTGGTTCCACTTTTTGGTTCAAGTGGTTCCTTTCCTCTTTTCTTAGTAGGTTTACTAGGCATTCTTTTGACCAAAGGAGAAAAAATTAATTCATGGCTAGATTTAGGCCAAAACAATCTTTCTTTAGTAAGATTTAACATGTGTTTATATGCACATAAATATGTTTTCTTATTATACCATGAACTTAAATAATTAAAAGGATTTGATCCTTCATATAATATTGTACTCATAGCATGCTCACAAGGAACTCCATTTATGTCTCACTTCTTACATAAACATAAATGCTGTTATAAAATGATAATGTAACTTTTTCTTTATATGTACATTTTTCTAATAAACTTCATAGCTGAAACAGCTTGACCATTCAACCTTTTACTTAGTAAACATCCTTCTTGATTTTTCAAGCTTATCTACAATCCTTGATGCATAATCAGTATTCCATTTGCTCACATACTTCATTTTCTAAACCAATCTCTTCATCATATATAGTCTAATATTCTCTAACATGCTAATGATGGGCTTATGCCTAGCTTCCAAAATCACACCATTAAAGATTTCACACATGTTTTTATAAATAATATCACATTTAATGATGTCATCGAAAAAGCTTGGCACCAATATTGGATTGGTCATTTTTCCTTTAAATCTTTCTTTGCAGTCCAACCTCATTGAATGTTTTTCATAACTTGTAACTATTTCTATAATTGTGGTTGATTAGACGACATAGCACATTTTTAGAATTGCAACTGTAGGTCTTTCCTCTATGCTTTTTCCCTTATCTAACATAAATATGCCTAGCACACATATTTTGCTCAACAAAAGGAAAATTATTCACAACAAATCTTATTAAACCTTGTTAAGAAAAATAAAAATGGTATTAGTAGAATCATATAACATGACCATTTATATAAATAGTTATATAAAAATAAAGTTTAATTTGCATACCTTTTTGCATACCACTTATTATTGACCATCCAAGTTCACTTTTAATTTTTAAATCAGCACATAAATGATCAAAAAACCATGTCTAGGTGGCAGTAATCTCTTTATTCGTAACAATCAATGCAATGAACATTTGATTGTTCTCATCTTTCCCTACAACCACAAGAAGCAACCCTTTAACCAACCTTTTAAGAAAACACCCATCAGGTCTAATAATAAGTCATCACCCTTCCAAAAATCTTTATTTCAAAGCTTCGAAACATATATCTTTTTAAATGTAGGCACTTTACAAGAGCTGTCTTTTTAGATGTAATAAAAATAATGCATCCAAAATTTGTTAAATTTAGCTTATCTACATAATTATTCAAAGCATTAAATTTTTCTTTATATTTTTCTTCTATTTTTTAAATCACAATACCTTTCGCTACTCTATACATATTATAAGAAACAATAACCCTAACTTCTTACTCACAATTGTCCTCAAATGCCTAAGTTTAATGAAAGGCATAGCGGCAATTTGTTCACCATATTTTCTTGTAATCACAAGGGGTGCCACCTTTCTATTTTTTAATGTGAGTATACATAAACGTTTAGACACATATATTTTAATTATGTATATCTTATTACTACTGCATCAAGAGAATAGAATAGCCCACTTACAACCTTTATCATTACATACTACTTTAACTCTTTCTTTATCATTTTTTATAAACTTAAACTCAAATCTTTGTTTTTTGTTGAAAATTTACACAGAGCATTTGTAAACTGCTTTAGATTTGAAAATTAAGTCTAAGCCTAAAATCTATAAATGGTAGTCTTGGATTATAATACGATCTGCTAAAATGAATTCTTTATGCATCATTTGCATTAGACTCATCACTAGTGTCTTCATAACTGTTAGGGTTTGATGATTCAAAGTAATCATTGATGTACCCATAAACCTTATCAGTTTCATGACCTTCATTACTAGCTTCATTACTAGCATTACCCCGTACCACTACTATTACCCGTACCACTACTATTACCCTTACCACTAGCATTAACCTTATTACTATCATTACCCTTATCATTAACATCTGATTCACCAATACAAAATTGTTTTATGTTTTCAACATACATATTCATATTTTGCTTGGCAACCTCTAACTCATCATCATTATCTGAATCATCATTACTCACCCTTTTGCATCTACTAAACAATCATTACTGGCATCACTTGAATCAGTATCCGTATGACTAACATAGAGAGCAATCAAATTAATTTCATTGCATCTAAGTCATCATTCAATTTTTTTAACATTCCCATCATTCACATGTCCTTCCTCTCTACCTTTGACATTGTCATCAGTCATATTCATTTTATTTTCATTCTTTTTATTACTTTCATTATCTTTATTCAATTTATCTCTTTCTGAATAAATCTGACAATTTGAAACACGATATGGTAACATGATATGAATAAAGAATATGAAGATGACATAACTTAAAATTTTAAAAAAATCATAAATAGGTTTAATAAAATCAAAAAGTTATATTTTATGTTTTCGTATTGACACGAATTGTGACATGTGATTTTTATGTAAATCATAAGATGAATGCAATATTTTACAGGTTACATTGACTTGAATTACTAGGTCTACCTTTGAATTACTGTAAAAATCACTTAAAGTAGGTGTAGGTTGTTAGTAGGCTCAGTACTTTTTATCAAAACCACCTCATCATTGTTTAAGTCATTTACACATTCACCAATATCACTTGATTCAAATAGAACATTTGAAACTTCATTATCAATTTGATAATCCAAATGTTCTACATATCTCTGGGTTTACCTATCCTTAACTGACCACTAAAATCTCTTATAATTTCATGTGCTTCTATTAATAACTTCAACACTGTACTTAATGTTTTACCTATCTCGACATAATAAACTTTAACCTTATTAGAAAAATCATAACGTCAAAACATCATTGTTCGTAGTATTATCCAGTAACAAATTCGATTAGGTTCTTCATCAAACTCATTTATATACCCATTTACATATCTAATAGTTATACAAGTTCTTTTAAAATTACCTCCATGATGGTACCTTACTTTGCATATTTTCTAACTCATATTGCTAAGTGATAATAGACAAAAAATGAAATAATTAAATAAATATATGCTCATTGAGCAAATAAACAAATAATTTACATAAATTATTAAATAAATATAGCATATGGTAGACAATACTTTTTTTCATAAATTACAAAATCTAATGTATCAACAGCAATAACTATTATGCAACAAATGCAAAAATAATAAAATCCTTTTCCAACATTGTAGACAACACTTGAAACATGGTAACACACAAAGACAACACAAAAGGGTGATATACTATTAATAAACACCTTTTATGATCATCAAATCATATACATACAAACAACATAGCAACTTGAGTTATTATAACAATCAAAGTGACAAAAATGAAGTCAAACCTTTTGATTAAAAATGAAGTAAAACCCAAAACCCTAAATCTAAATCAATAAGCACAATAGTAACAAAGCTAGGTAAAACTGGCGATAGCCAAAAACTAACAAATTTGGGCCCTTTTTGTTGTTGTCCCCTTTCTTTGTTAAACTTGATAAGGTTTAAATTTGGATTTGAGAAAAATAAGAGATTGTATAAGTAAATGATTGGAGATCAATTTTACTAAAGAGATTTGAGAAAAAAAGAGATTAGAGAATATGATACCTTAAACTTGATTTTACTAAGTTTTTTGTTTAGCGATTTAGGTTTTTTTTTTTTTTTTCAACTTGGGTTTTAGTAATTTGATTTAATTTTTTTTTCAGTATGTTTTTTTTTTATTTCAAAAGTATAGGTGGGTAAAGTATATACACATGAAAAAATAAAATCCACATAAGCTTCAAGAAATCAATCAAAACTGTTTGTTTAGACATGTAATTATAATCAAATCCATGATAGCATGGTCAATGACCACGTTAGCTAATTTAATGGAAATCAATGAGCATTGTTATTAATTGGACTAAGATTGTTAAGTTAAACTAGTATAAGGATTTGATTTCTTTAAATTATTATATAAGGACTAAAGTCTAAATTTCATACAAGTACATAGACTAATTACATAATTTGACCTATTTTATCATTAGTAGCTCAGCTCAAGCAAAAGCTCAAAAAATAGAATGTGCTTTATGATTACCCACCCATTCATTATTGTTATTATTATTATTTTGTCTTTTTTCTATTTTATCTTACTTTGACTCTACCCAATCCTATTAGCTATAATATTTACCTTGACAATGAAGGGATTACATCTTAAACTTGGGTAACCCTTTCAAATATTGAAACTTCATATTGCTAAATCAAAAGCTTGTTGGCACCTATTTGTTATTCTAAGTCAACCAAAAGCTAAAAAAAAAAAAAGTCACAAATTTTTTTAGTACAATCTTACAATTATTCATAACAAAAAAAAAAAACTAAGCCTTATATCCCATAACTTTAGGGTCGATTATATGAAAGGCCAAAAAAAGAATCATATTAAGTTATAATTTTGAATTTTCTTATGCCACTTGTTTCTATAAAATACAACTTTTTTATTTACTTTCTTAATTCTCATATCATTTCTTATTATTTGCATCCACATCTTACATTGTCTATCTCTAAAAATTTTGTTTTCTCTCAAATTTAGAAGCTCATTTCTCATAATTGGTGCACAGATAAGCTTACATTTTACATGTCTAGACCATCTCAAATTATATTTTTTCATTTTTTTTCTCAATTTGGAGTATCCCTAATTTTCTTCAAATCTCTTCATTTCTGATTTTGTCTCTTCTAGTCTTAATATACGTCTATCTAAGTATTCTCATCTTAACTACACTCATTTCCTTTTCATGTTATTTTTTAATGGCTCAACACTTAATCCTATATAATAATATAAGCCTTCTAGTTATTTTATACAACATCAACTTTAACTTTAAAAGCATTTTGTGATCACACACCACACTAGATGCACTTTGCCACCTCAACTATCTTGCTTGAATTTTATGATTTACATCCCTTTTTATGTTAGCATTGATTTAAATAATTGATCTTAAATATTGAAAATATCTATTTTTTGGTATTATCTCACTATTCAACTTAATTACTTTAACACTTGCTTTCTTATTATTACTCAACTTACATTTCATATATTTAGTTTCAAATCTACTTAATTTAAAGCCTCAAGACTCCAATGTATGCCTCCATAATTTTAATTTTGCATTAATATTATCATTACTTTCAGCAACTAAAATTATATTATCGACAAATAACATACACTATAGCACTTTATCTTCAATATGTTCAGCGAGCTCATCCATAACTAATGCAAAAAGAAATAAGCTTAGTACTGAGCCTTGATGTAATCTTGAGATAATGAAAAAACTATTAGTTAAGTCTTTAATATTCGTTACAATTTCTTCATACATATCTTTAGTTATATTAATGTATTTTAAAAGAACTCATTTCTTCATTAAAACCTAACAAAGTACCTCTTGGAAAAACTCAACCGTAAACTTTCTCGCCCGATAATCCTCCAACAAAAGCTTCAACAGGTGTCATAACATATATAACGATGGACTTACCACTAGACATAGATTTAAGAGTTACCACCAAATTTTTTTATTTAGGTACGATTAGCCACCTAACTGAATTTGTCCCATTTAAAGAGAAGTCTTAAGTTTGACTTAGGTATCTTTAAATAGTAGATTCTAGTCCACGAAACTAGATTTTAGATTTAGAAGTATAATTATTCATGAGAAATATTATAGCATTCTCACAGCGTCTATCTAAAGGATGGTACCGATTTGATTTCAAATTATCCAAGCTTTAAGATGTTTTTATAGTTTTACCAAATAATTTAAATATTAAAAATTGATCATAAAATTACTCCAATAATTTGATAGTAATTTAAGATAATTTTCTCATATTAATAGTATTAATGAAAACTAGTATTCCACTCTGTAAAGGCTAAATCGTCAGATTTATTAATATATTTTATTCAAATAATAATTAGTAAAATTCTCTAATAGTTTGGTACAATTTATTTTGATAAAAATCTCCCAATAATTTGGTGAGATTTTATTGTAAAATTATGTATGAAATTTATTTTTAGAAAATTCATTAAACCTTTTAATAGTTTGGTGAGATTTAATTTAAGATTTAAATCCTTTAATAGTTTGGTAGGATTAAAACAAATTATTAATTTTTTTTATAAAAGTTAAGTTATGAAATTCTCAAATAATTTGGTAAAATTCATAAAAAAAATTTAAATCTATGAAAAGTCCTCTAATAGTTTCGTAGGAGTCATGAATTTATTATTTTTTAAGTATTTTATTTTCTAAATAATAATAATAAATAATAAATGATAGAATTTTAAAAAATAAAAATTTACCAAAGTTGAGGCTGGCTTATCTTAGCTAGAATGAGGCTCTGCTGTTGAGACAGAGGATGGCTTAGGAAGGCACAGCTCAGGCTCGACTTGAATTAGATGATGGCTACTGGTAGTGGTTCGCTAATCAGGTCACGCAACAAACCGAAATCAGGTATGTGAAAACATGTAGACCTTTAATGGATTCGGGACTCAAAACGATGCCGTTTAGCACCTGTATAAAATGTTAAATTTTTGTTTTTTTTTGTTTCAGAACCCTCATTGCACCTTCTTTCTCCCTAAACCTTTTTTCTTTATAAATATGTCGAGAAAATAAGCCAAATTCTAGAAAATGATAAAAAACTTAGAAAGCAGCGAAAATTCTACATTTTGGCCACTAGAAACTTCAAACTTCGTCGAAAAATTTAAGTGATTTTCTAAAAAAAACCCATAAGAAAATCTCCTTAAAAAACTCCAAAAATCCCAAAAAGATGACCCAGTCCCAGAAATTCAACACCATTTTAAAATCAACCTAGAAATTTCACCAAAACTTCAAAAATAAAAAATGGTTGACAAAAATAAAAATCTCAAAATTATACCAAAAACCCAACTTTCATTGTTTTAAAATTGCTAAAATGTCTTTTTTCCAAATTTTCTCTTTTATTTTGTGTGTGTTTTTATGGGTTTGAGCATGATTTATATATAGGGTTCTTTTATAGAAATTTTAAGGATTTCTCATTGAATGTCGTGGATTGGAATTTGTTCCTGGATTGATTTTTTTGCCTTTAGAATCTTACTTTGATTTCAGTAAACAATTTTTAGGATTTAATTTCCCTTTTAATCAACTTGAATTCTAGGATTTAATCATTCAACATAATTAAATTGTTCTTGATTTTCTTTTCCTTTTTTATTTATTTAATTTTTATTAAAGCAAAAAAATCAATAAAAACAATACTAGGCCAAAGCTCGAACCCAAGTGAAAAAACCAATGGAACCATTTACTGGACTTAAAGCCCAAAAATTATTTGTTGGGTTTAAAGTCCAAATACCCATTGAATGGGTCCATTCAAAATCCAATAAATACTTTAATGGCTTATCAATCTAAACAAGCCCAAACGTAAACAAGCTAAACATTTGATTAAAGCCCTAGACAAAATAAAGTGTTTACAATTGCCCTTCTTTATACAATTTTGTGAAATAAAAATAGTGTAAAGACATAAATAACCATTGCGTCCAGTTCAACTTAAGCAATTTTAAAAGAATCCTCTAAACAGAGGCATGCAATTTTTTAAAAATTAAAAAAAAAAACTCCTCTAAATAGAAGTATAAAGCTTAAAAATTTCAAATAACTCCTCTAAACAGAGGCTTTATAAACTGGACTCCTCTATACAAATGCAAAACAACTTTAAATTAAGAAATAAGCTTCTCTATATAGAGGTTAAACAAATTTAAATAAGAAATGGGCTTATCTATATAAAGGCTAAACAATTTTAAATAGAATCCTTAAACCAGAGGCTCAATGATTTTAAAATAAAAAATGCCTCTATCTAGAGGTTCAAAGACTTTGAAAACTTTTTCTTCAAAAATTAAAAATCTTACCTTAGAAGTTTTTTCTCCATCTAGAACTTGAAGTCTTTGCACTCATATTCGCCACATTGGATCTTACGATATCCTTATTCTAAATAAATGCAATAGATATCCCTATATGTAATGTATGTAATGCAAATGATAATTAATAAATTTTCAATTATGGAACATAGATTTTCAAGACTCTTTCTTTTGAATTTCAAACTTTTCAAATCTCCAACAATGGGAACAAAATTAACTCTATTCTTCATTATTCAAAACAGGCACATGCTTTTTTCTTTAGGGGAATTTTCCTTTCTTTTCTTTTCAAAATCAATGTCCTTACCAGGCTTTGAAAGTTTCATCTTTTGTTTTTGTCTTTTTCAACTTTCTTAAAATAATGTACAATCTTTCATGACATTATTCAATTGTCAATCATTATCCCAATTTCAAGATATATAAGATGCAAATCATATATTTCTTTTATTAATTGTAAGGCATTTAAATAGAAAAGGAAAAGTAAAGATTAAAAATGAGAATATATAATAGAATAAAATGAATATATTTTACTTATAAAAAAAGCCATATTACAAATGATGGCTATTTGGGACAAATTTTTGTAGTTGGACAAGGTAAAGGTATACCAAGAAGGCTATTTGGGATAACAATGCCCTAAAATAAACAATCAAATAATCATGACAATATATCTTGAATTCTTTTGAAAAACTCAATCATACAATAACTTCAGCACTTTAGAGCTTTTCAAAATATACTAGTTTTCATATTGGTGAACCTCTCAAATGATGCTGCACTCCTTTTATCCAAGTCGCATTTATAGATTTTCAACTTGAATAAACCCTTTTTTGGTTCAAATTGCCCTTTTTGATTTTTTATTTGAATTCTCATTTTTTTAAGTAAAGTACTTTTTCACAACATTAGAATTTATAAGATTGTGAATGACGCTATGAAGATCATTTTCATCCATCTCTGTTAAGATTAATGCTCCACTCGAAAAAATACTTTTTACAACATATGGCCCATTCTAATTTGAGGTCCACTTTTCTCTGTTATCATGTTGATTTGAGAAACTTTTTTTTTGACATTAACTATCTTTTTCAAAATTGACTAGGTCAAACTTTCTTGCTATGAGCTCTCATAATCTTCTTTGATATAATTGACCAAACACAACATTTCCAGCCTCTTTTTTTTCAATAAAATTTAGTTGCTCATAATGCTCTTGAATCCATTTAGCTTTTTCTAATCCCATTTCCCTTAAAACTCTCAAAGACGAGATTTTTACTTCTACTGGCAATACAACCTCCATCTCATAAACCAAGAAAAATGGATTTACCTCAATAAAGGTGCATACTAACATTCGCAAGCATGTAAAATGAAAGGTAATTTTTCGTGCAAATCTTTATAGGTGTCGGTCATTTTTTCAACAATCTTTTTGATATTCTTGTTTGCTGTTTTTACTACCCTATTCATCTTTAGATAGTATGGTATTGAGTTATGGTGCTTGATTTTAAATTAAGTGCATATTTCTTTCATCATCTTGTTATTTAAGTTTTTGGCATTATTCAAGATGATTTACTCTAAGAGTTCATAACTATAGGTGATTTCTCTCTTTATAAATTTACAGATCACTGATTATATTGTATATCTATATGAGACTGTCTCAACCTATTTTGTGAAGTAATCAATCATTACAAAAATGAATCTATTCCCATTTGATGCCTTAGAAGTAATGAGACAAATAATGTCTATGCCTATATAGAAAATGGCCAAAATGTTGCCAAAACATGTAAAGTAGTGGGTGGATTATGGATCTTGTTAACATAAATTTGACATTTGTGATACTTTCGAATATAATCGATGCAGTCAATCTCCATTATTAACCAATAGTACCCATCTTTCATAATTTATCTTTCCATTATATGTCCATCGGTATGTGCCCTACATATCTTGTCATGCACATCCTCAATAATCTTTTTTGTCTCAGCTACATTTACACTTTATAACAGTACCTAATCTCATCTTCTTTTATATAGAACATCTCTATCTAAAAAGAATCTCATAACCAATCTTTTTAGGACTTTTTTTTCGTTCTCTATTGCTTGATCTATATATTGCTAATTTTTTAAGTATTGTAGGATATCATAATATCAGGGCTTTTCACCTTCCTTATTTTCTACATTGGTGCAATGTATCGACATATATTTGATATCTAACTTAATATGTTGAATCTTGGTATTGTTATCAACCCAAACTATAGCCATCAAGGCATCTGCAATCAGATTCTCTTCATGTGGTAAATGTTCAAATTAGACTTCTTTGAATTGTTTACATAATTTTAAGATATATTTATGATATGGGATAAGCTTAGAATATTTTGTTTCCTATTCTCTTTTTAATTGATAAATAACCAAAGTTGAATTCTCAAATACTTTCAGTATTTTAATATTTCTATCGCTTGCAAACTCATAGCACAGGTTTTGTATTCTACCACATTATTGGTGCAATTAAAGTTTAACTATGTCGTAACGAGATAATAATGTCCTTCAGGAGATAATAAAACTACTTCAATTACATGCCCGAAGGCATTAATAGCCCTATTGAAGTACATTTTCTAGGACTTTTCATTATCATCTTCCTCATTCGACTCAGAAACGGCCATTAATTCTTTGTTTGGAAAATCAGGTTTCATTGGCTCATAGCTTTCAATAGTACGCTTTGTAAGAAATTATGTTATGACACTTTTTTTTATTACTTTTTGACTTACATATATAATATCATACTCCAAAAGCATTACTTTCCATTTTGCAATCTTTCCAAATAATGATAACTTTTTGAAGATGTACTTGATTAGGTCTAATTTGGTTACAAGCCAAGTGGTATGGTAGAGCATATATTACCTAAGTCTTTTAGCTGTCAAAGCCAAAACATAACATATTTCTCCACTAATGAATACTTTAACTTGTATTGTGTGAACTTCTTACTCAAGTAGTAAATAGCTTTTTTCTTCCTATCGAACTTATCTTGCTTTCTCAGCACACATTTATTGACTTCTTATATGTGGTCAAATACAGAATTAGTGGTCTATCTGAAATAGGTGATACCAATACTGAAAGATTTGATAAGTACTACATAACCTTATCAAAAGCTTTTTAACATTCTTCATTTCACTTACCAAGATTGTTCTTTTGAAAGAGTTTAAAGATGGGATCGCATTTGGAGGTAAGTTGGAAAATGAACCAAGAAATGTAATTTAATCTGCCTAGTAAATCTCAAACTTCCTTCAGTGTGATTAGAGAAGATATATTTTGGATGGCACGTATCTTGTCTAAATCAATTTCAATCCATATTTTACTAACCATAAAAGCCCAATAATTTCCTTGACTTAGCTCTAAATGTACATTTGGACAAATTTAACTTGAGCTAAAATTTTTTTAATCTTTCAAACAACTTTCTTAGATTAGCTACATGATATTCTCATTCATAAAATTTTACAATCATATCATCTATATACACATTTTTTTAATCTTCAATGGCATTTTAAGCTTAATTCTTTTCAATTTCTGTTGGACAGGTCTACATTCAAGCTTTATGGGTAGCCTATGCTTTGTTATTTTAGTTCTAAGCTTAGGTATATTTTGATAGGACCAAGCAAACATATCAACAAACTTTCAAAGCAAATTTTTTAACCTTTGTCTATTAGTTGATAAAAATAATGTGTCGACCTTAACTTTTTTCTTTTTCTCATCATCCCTTAAATTTATCATCTTAATGACTTTTTGATGAGGCTCAATAGATTTATTCTCCTATTTAATCAATCTTATTAGATCTGAAGGTAAAATGTATTCTTGAGTGTCATCTATATGTCAAGTTCATCAGCATTAATTGAATTTTCAAAATTAAATCATTGATTGTTATCATGATTATCTTCATATTCATTTAAGGACCTAAAATTGAATGAAATGAGAAATATTCGCGTAATGCTTTAGCTAGAAGCAAAATGGAAATTGAAAAGAATAGAAGAAATGAATGAAAATACATACTCCTACTCTTTTATTGAAATAATAAATGATAAGTGACCCATACATAAAAGACCATGCTAATGCTTTTGGGCATAAGCAATTGAGAGCTATAATTGTATTGGATGGTTATCAAGGATAGCAAGCATCTCGATGACATTCTAATTCTTTAGCTTAAAGCTTGGCAGACATAAATAGACCAACTCCTCTTCCTTGTAGACTTTTTTATTTCTTCGCCTATCATCTGAATGGACAGTTTGGCAAAAGCTTCATCCATGCTCAATTCCTCTTTAACAGTTTTTTCTGACCCTAGATACATATATCTTCTTGGCCTAAAGGTTAAGTATAAAATGACCATTATCACTTTTCTTGCCATCATTTTTCCTCTTTTGTTGTCTTACATTATTTTTATTTTCCATTCCTTAACCTTATATCCTAGGCCCAATCTTTCACTATTGTTTGTTATCATTAGTGGCTCATTTATTCCTTATAGAATTTTACCCAGCCTAACTCCAAGATACCAATCTTTATTGATTATTTGACTAACATGATCTTATTAAGATCTAGTTGGTATAATTTAGACCTTTTATCTACAATATTGACAAGCTTAAAAGATTGATAAAAACACTTCAATTATTTTTTTACAACTTTTACATAGGGAGCATTATATAGGCTATATCACTAATAAGTCTTCCTCTTTAGTCATGATCACAAGTTGATCCTCTACATTGAACTTAACTTTCTAGTGTAAAGAGGAGAGAACAGCACCTACCATATGAATTCATGGCTTGCTTAACAAACAACTATAAAAAGATGAGATATCCATAACCTAAAATTTTACATTGAATGTACAAGGCCCAATTTGTAAAGGCATTTCAATGTCTTGTAATACCTCATGCCTAGTCCCATCAAAAGCTTGAAAAATCATATGACTGTTTTTTATATAGGACATATTAATGGGCAACCTTACTAAAGTGGACATAGGCATAACATTAATAATAGATCCATTGTCAATAAACACCTTAGTTATAATATGACTCTTGTATTTAATAGTGATATGTAAGCCTTTGTGCTTTCTTTTCCTTTATGTGGGATCTCATCATCACTGAAGGCTATATAATATGGCACCACCAAATTTTTTACCAAATGGTTCACATACTTTATCAACATATTATGTGCCACATAAACTTGATTTAACACCTTTAATAAGGTGTTGTGGATGTGGTTTCAAGTTCAATAGCTGTGATAGCAAAGAAATCCTAGTTGGCATTTTGTTTAACTACTTCACCACAGAATACTCATTGTGTTTTACTAGCTTCAACAACACACAATTCTCTTTTAAACACTTGTTTTAGATTTTTTTTTTAGAATTAGCATTAGCTTAACTTGCTTTTTCACCACTTTTACTTTCTCTCTTCTTGCCCTTTCTAATGATTCTTGAGTATAGCACCTTCCACTTCGAGCTATGCCACCCACACCAGTTATTTTGATAGCATCTAGCTTAGGTGTGGTCTCTTCCTACCCTTGGACTGTCACTTTATAGCCATACTTCTATGGCATGACCTTCTCATCCTTATAACGGAATAGGCTTGGGACTTTGAAAGTCACTAGCTTGAGGATAAACTTATCTATGATTGATTTTAACTTTTTACCACAATAAATGGTTATTGGCTTTGGCACCCACTCTGACTTTTTAGTTATAGACACCTTAATACTTTTTGAGGCTTTCTCTCCTTATACAAATTAATCTGATAAGAATCCATTAACTCATGTACCTTTTTATAAAATTGCTTGCAAGTTTTAATAGAATGGCTCGGAGCCTTGCTATGATATTTATATCTTTAGTTTGGGATACATCTCTCATGATAAGTACATGGGTCTATTTGTTGTACCATTCCAATCTAATATAGAGTATTGTATAATTGATTGAATAGAGTTTTAATCTTTTTTACCCTATTTTTCATACAATGTTTCATGTCCTCATTTAAAGCATTTATTATATGATTAGGCAATGGATTACCGTTGACAATGGGTGTTGTTTTTTCACTAGTATCAAAATTAATCAACCTATCTTTGATAAGATTTTGCACTTTGTGTTTCAAAGTGGTGCAATTTACAGTGGAAAGACCTGTGATTTTATAATGGTAATAATAATGAGCAATGAGATCGTACCACTTTAGATAAAGGGGCTTAAGTGTTTTTATACATAAAAGAGTAATTAAATAATTGTTGTAGAGTTTTCAGTATAATTTTATATAAGTCATGAGAATGGGATCGAAAGTAGGCTTCTCTAAATTGTTTTATGGTTTCTTTAGACCATTTGTTGAGTTGGATAGGCACATAGAGGGTTTTACATTAGGTGAGGCATTAGGGTTGTATGTATTGGTATGTGGTCTGAATATTGGTTGATAGATGGGTGGATGAGAGGGTTGATAAAGTAGTTGGTATAAGAAAGTTGAATCATTATTTATGGTAGGGTAGCATGTAGGGTAAATGGGTTGTGGATAAGGAGTGTAGTTTTTAAATTTATGCCCTTCGAAACTCACGATTTGAGTTTCACTTTTTTTTTTTTTGGGTATCTTTTAGTAGCAGAGGACTCTTTTCCTTCAAGCTTGCTATTCTTAATGGCATTTTCAATGATCTCACCTAAGATCACCATATCTCAAAATTTTTAATCGCATTCCCTATCATCTTCTCATAATAGAGTAATTTCAAAATACGCATAAACAAAACCATTATCTTCTTTTTAGTTAAGGATGGCTAGACCTGAACAGCTATGTTCTACCACCTTTAGGTATATTTTTTAAATGATTTCGTCACCTTCTTTTACAAACTCTATAAAGAAAGGCGATCAAGAGCCAGATTTATAATATGACAATACTAATTGATAAAAGAGAGAGTCAACTCCTTCCATGATTAGGTACGAGTTTTATCCAACTGGACGTACCATTTTATAGTAGAGAATCAATCAAATTATCTTAAATTCATACATGAATAGTTTCTTATTACTAACGTAAGCTACCATCTTACGACAGTACATTGTAATATGTGTGATAAGACATTTTGTATCATCATATTTTTTAAACTATAATACCTTAAATTTGGTAGTATAACCACATCTAAAACTAGACAAAGCCCAACGATATCCATGAAACCATAAAAATCGATACCTTTCACAGCTTTTAATCTTTTTTTCAAATATGTTCATCTTGTGATCAGCTTTTGAGTCCTTCAAAGCCTCAACCATTTTTAATTTCAACTTTTTTTTAGGTCATCCAAATTGAAAACTTAGACTGGTTCAACTACCTTTTTAGTGTATACATGGTTGATGTAGCTTTGGACATTCTTTTGGCTAGGTGTAGGTGGCATTCTTAAGTAAGTATAGCTTGTAAAAAATGTGAACTATTGTGGTGGGAAGCTTTGAGTAGATTGAGCCTAATATAGGCCATAACCTGAAGGATAGAGATGATTAGTAACATTATGCAAAAGATCTTCTTCTACTGTTTTTTTTTATTCAACTTGCCCAATGCTTTAAGAATTTTGCTAAGCTCTCCCTTGATTTCCTCTTGAGCCTTTTTCAATTTCTCAACATGACTTGAATTATCTTGTTCCATTTTTCTAGCTTGGGTTTGGGCGTTAAATTGGTGTTAAGTTGTCCTTGAACCTTATGTACCATTATCTTAAATTAGTGATTTTATTATGATTTAACATGACTAAAAGTTAATTATAAATGAATGAATGCAATGTATGAAAAAGAAAGAAAAATATTTGCCCCTTTAAAGACTTTCAATAAAAGTGAACTTTTATTTATTCTACAAAAGTCTATTTTACATTAAGTCTATATTCTCTACTTGTAAAAACTTTTAATATGCTCATACTAATCTTTGGCCTCTTCAATAAAGTTAAACAGACACTATCCATGTTTTCTTGTTGGTGTGACCACTATTTTCGATGCCTTAACCTCTTCAATCATTTTTCTTACTTTGATAATTGCTTTGCTTATCTGAATCACAAAGTGTTCTATGTACTTTTATCTTTTATGATTTTTTTTTACCAAACCATGCTTAATAGGATGGCTCCCTATGTTCTTTTATGAGTGCCATGATGTGATCCCCTTATTCATGCAATTTTTGCTTCAATGTCTAAATATACCCTCTAAGCATCTCATTCTCTTTTTGTGCTCCAACACATTCATCCTTTATTTGGGAATATTCACTCTTCAACTTTTCATTCTCATAAGTTAAATTAGTGATATTTATTTTTTTGGCCTTCACTTGGATACGTAGCCTTTTATGTTCTCGATGCAACTGCATCAACTTTTTAAAGGCATTGTCACACTATTTAACAACCTTTTAGGTTTTACTCCTAGCTTTCAACTTCCTGTGTTATTGATGAAGTTTAGCTAAATCATTAACTATTGTATCACATTCATTAGAGATCTTATGGACTCACTTTTAGCTTTTTTGCTTTGTCTTTCCATTGCTTCCTCTCTTTTTGAAGCCTTTGAATCTCTTGCTTCATCCTATCTTTTTTAGCTTCAAATTCTAACTTTGAGGGTATCTCATCCAACTTCTGGTTTACTGGCTAACAATAATCTTTAGGAGTAAACACAACCTTCTTGCCCCTCTTGGCTTTCCACACTAAGTATCCATGAATGACTTTGTTAGTAAACGACTTAGGACTTATTCTCTTGGGCTTATTCTAGGCTTTGATCATGTTATCAATCTTTTAAAATGTCTTAAGCTTTTTATATAAACAGTTAAATTGGTTAAGTTTGTGTGTCATGGGAATAAATTATTAAGCTTTATACTGCTTTTTCACCATCAACGGTGCATAGCTTGTTGACCCTAATAAACCTAAAAATGGAATCCCTATTTCATCTTCACATTGTTACAGCATGGGTTTTCGATTCATCTATGGGACTAACCATTTCACCTGACAAGTTGTAAGTCTTTACAATAAATACTCTCATTCTTCCTGGGACTTTATTTCTAGCCATTTATTTTCACAAAACTCCTTGACTATATTTTGATTACAAAGATAGAGATTGAAAAAGGCACTCTTTTTGCATTCGAATGGCTATTCATCCACAGATATAGTAATGGTGTGCAACCTAGAAAGGGTGCTTTGTCATTTTATCTACAATAATTCAATGACCTGATAGTTTCTGCTAATATTACCGGTGAGGGATTGCATCCTCTTTTAATATGCTCAAATAAATCTACCACTTCTATCGTAATTCACCATTCCATATATTGCTAAGGCAAACACATTTATTTTTTGGTAATCATTGGCATGTTTGACAATGAAATCTTAAAAAAATTTCCATGGAATACCTTTATGCCCTTTATTTTCTTGAACATGTGAATCTATGAGCTTCTTTTCTACTCCTAAAATATGGGCCAACTTTTTGTAATATCTTAGCTTTTGCTCATTCACATAAAACTCTTTCTTGATATTAGAAATGCATACCCACTAGAATCAAACACTTTTCTGCAGTCGACATCAAATCAACTTCATTAACAACGATTAAAGGGGTCTCGAAACCATATCATTACTTTAATGAGTGAATTTTTAACCTTCACCAACAGAAGATGTGCAATATGCCTAAACTTTTCACAAAAAGCTTGTTGTCTTGAAAAAATCATGTTATTTTATATGTCTTATAGGTTTTTCAAATCATTTTGTTTAAGGAGTAATCGGACTTCTTTAGGCAAGGTAGAGACATAGCCGGTTGTAAACAATTTCCTTCCTCTCGTTACTTTTTTTTTTTACTCTATCTTTAAATCACTAGGTGACTTACATTTAAAGAATACAGATGAGATGCAAACTAGATGTTCCATGGGTTCCATGAATACTTTTATTGAAAATATCTTTAGGATAGGAATGATATGCAATTTGTATGTATGTTTATGAATATACAAGAAAAGAAAAACAAACAAAAAAAATTGGTTAATTATCTTAATATAAAATAAAATAAACATATTAAAAAAACAAACATAATACAATATAATAACGACATGATTCTAAGTTTTGGATTAATTCTAAAGGGTAAAAAGAACATGGCTTTATCTACAGGTTAAGCTCATAAGGTTAACTATATGTAGCTTAGGTCACTTTTAAAAGGTTTTCAAATTATTTCTTACATCATTGTCTATCACAAACTAGTAAAAAACCCAAATCCTCACCCATTATAGGCTATAAACGGTAATGGTTCAATTTGAGTAGGAGTATTTCGTTACCCATACGGAGACATGAAATCTCATGAAGGCGTAGGTACTTTACTCTCTTATAAGGGATTGAACTCAAGTGTAAAGTTCCTATTATGCTTATACAGGTGAATGACAAGTATAATTAAAAAAATAAATAAAATTAATGAAAAAAATTTCTTAAATTTATTAAGTAGGCTTGGATAATAAAAAATCATTTATTGGCTTGACTCTCTTTATCCCTAGCAGAGTCACAAAACTGTCATAACAATTCATGGACCTACTGCTAGATATACACTTAAGAGTCATCATCAATTTTTTTTATTTAGGTGTGATTGGTTACCTAACTGAATTTGTTTCATTTAAAAAGAAGTCCTAAGTTTGACTTAGGTATATTTAAATAATAGATTCTAATCCATGAAACTAGATTTTAAGTTTAATAGTACAATTACACGTGAAAAAGATTATAAAACCCTTACAGTACTTATCTAAAAGATGGTACCAATTTGATTTTAAATTATCCAAGCCTTAAGATATTTTTATAATTTTACCAAATAATTTAATTATTAGAAATTGATCCTAAAATTATTTCAATAATTTGATAGCAATTTAAGATAATTTTCTCACCACATGTATATTCATAAATACTAGTATCCCATTTTGAAAAGGCTCCGTTGTCATATTCATCAATATATTTTATTTAAAAAATAATTAGTAAAATCTTCTAATAGTTTCGTAAGATTTACGTTGATGCAGATCTTTCAATAGTTTGATGATATTTTATTGTAAAATTATGTATGAAATTTATTTTTAGAAAATTCATTAAACCTTCTAATAGTTTGGTAAAATTTAATTTAAGATTTAAATCCTTCAATAGTTTAAAAGGATTAAAACAAAATATTTTATTTTATTTTTTATAAAAATTGAGTTATGAAATTCTTCAATAGTTTGATAGAATTTATAAAAAATTTAAATCCATGAAAAATCCTCCAATAGTTTGGTAGGACTCGTGAATTTATTATTTTTTAAGTATTTTTATTTTCTAAAAATTAATAATAATAATTAAGAAAATAATAAATAACATAATTTAAAAAAAAATAAAAATTTACTAAAGTGAGACGTGACTTGGCTCAACTGGAATGAGGCTCAGCTACTAAGACAGAGGATGGCTTAGGAAGGCATGGCTCAAGCTCAGCTTGGCTCAACCGATGGCTACTGAAGTGGGTTGCCAACGGGGTCATGCAACAAATGGGATCTGGGTATGGGAAAACACGTAAACCTTTAATGGATCCGAAACTCAAAACGATGCCTTTAGTACCTGTATAAAAAGGTTAAATTTTTGTTTTTTTTGCTTCAGAACCCTTATTGCACCCTCTCTCTCTAGCCTTTTTCCCTTTACCTCTCTCTCTATAAGCATGTTGGAAAAATCAAGCCAAATTTTAGAAAACAACGAAAAACCCAAAAAATGGCTAGAATTCCATATTCTAGCCACCAAAAATTACAAATTTCATCAAAAAATTCAAGTGATTTTTCAAAAAAAAGGACCTAGAAGAAAATCTATAAAAAAAATCTCCAAAAATCCCAAAAGACCACCTAATTCCAGAAATTCAACACTACTTTAAAATCAATTTAAAAATTTCACCATAACTTAAAAAATAAAAAATGGCTTACGAAAATAAAAATCTCAAAATTATACCAAAAACCAAAAAAACTTTCAACACCTTAAAATTACTAAACTCTTTTTTATCCATTTCTCTATTTTTTTTTTTGTGTGTTTTTATGGGTTTGAACACAATATATATAGGGTTCTTTTACAAAAATTTTAGAGATTTCTCATTGAATGTGGTGGATTGAAATCTGTTCATGGATTGATTTTCTTACCTTTAGAATCTTGCTTTGATTTCGATCAACAATTTTTGGGATTTAATTTCTCTTTTAATCAACATGAATTTTAAGACTTAATCCTTTGATAGAATCAAATTGTTTTTTATTTTATTTTATTTTTTATTTATTTTATTTTTATTAAAGAAAAAAACTATCAATAAAAAAATGTTGGGTTAAAGCCTTAACCCAAGTGGAAAAACCAATAAAAATACTCACTGACCTGAAGCCCAAAATTTATTTGTTGGGCCTAAAGCCTAAATATCCATTGAATGGGTTCATTTGAAATCCAATAAATATTTCAATAGCTTAACGATCCTAACGAGCTTAAACCTAAACAAGCTAAACATTCGATTTAAAGTTTCGGACAAAATATGATGTTTACAATAGATAAATTATTTCTATTGTGGAGTGTCATAACATAAACCCAAATTAATTTTTGGAAATAGTGACATCAATTGCAATCTACATTCAATTACTTTCTTTTAAAATTTCATAATATGATTCATAAATTTTATTTTTCGATAGTTCAAACAATTATTCAATAATAATAAAATATTATGTAAGGCCTATCATTTATAAGTGTGGGATCTACATAAAATTTAGATAAATTTGACATAATTTTAAATTATAATTTATTAATTTATTTTATATAACAAAATTTGCAAGTGAAATCCTAAAGAAAAAAGTTAGATAACCTTATAGAAGAGAGTGATTTCATGAAAATATAAATATAAATTAAAAATATTTTTTATGAATAATATTTTTAAAATTATTTGAAAATATTAGTATTTATTGCATCAATTTTTAATATTAAAAATTTTAATTTGAATTTATTGAATTAATTGTGACATTTAAAAATTTTAATATAAAATAATTTTAACCTTTAATAATATGTAAAACTTTCCTCTAAAATTAAAAATCTTGCTTTTATTCTATATAACTCATATCACAAATAATAAAAAAAATATAATTAAAAAGAATTATATTTTATATATACATATAAAAATTATTGTGTCATAATTTATGTATACATGTCAAATACAAAATATTTTTTTGTCAAATTTATATATAATTTTTATTAAAATTTTAAACAATATTATTTATATATATTTAATAATTTTTATATTTTAATCACTTTATTTTGCTTAAAATGCTTAGTATTATTTTAACAAAAATAAATAAATAAATAAATATACAAATAAATGAGCGAATAAATAGCGCATTTTCTTTTAAAAAAAATAAATAAGGCAAAACCCCCAAAGTTGAAAAATTACTGAAATGGTTATTAAAACAGGGAGAAAATTTTCTCATTCAGATTTCAGAGAGATAAAAAGCAAAGCAAATCTTTGTTTCGTTCCTCTCTCGTCGCAACTGAAACGCTGAGAGAAGAGAAAACCAATTTAGCGCTCTAACCATTGAATTCGAAATATACTTGGAAGCTGTTTTCTATATCTATATAATTGGATTGAAAGAAGAAGAAGAGAAAGAGCGATGTGGATGAAGAAGAAGATGAAGCAGCAGCGCCGCTTCACCTTCTTCTCCTATTGATTTCTTCTTTTTGATGGCCTCTTCTCAGCATCGCTGCGTTTTCGGTCTCTCTCTCTCTGATTTGCTTCAGATTTTTTAAATCGTGTTTAATTTCTGAAGAAATATTTGTGGATTAGTAAATATTATTCACAGGATTTGAACTTTTGTTTTCATTTATTAGTTGGTTAATTGGTAGTATTTCAAAGAAAATTTTACCTTCTTTTTGCTGTTTGGATTAATAAAGTTAATGAATTTTGGTATTTATTTTGTTTTTGTTGTTGGCAGTGGGGAATATACCATATGATGCTACTGAGGAACAGCTTATAGAAATCTGCAGGGAGGTTGGCCCTGTCGTTTCTTTCAGGTTTGGATTTTTCTTTTTGAAAATTCCAACTCTCAATTTTAAGTCTCGAGATTTGAAATTCAATTTTCTTAAAATGATTCAGCTTCAATTTGACATTGAAGTTTATACCTTTTAATGTTTGTAACTATGCCAGAAAAGAATTGGTACAGAATTCAAAGCTTTTCAAGCAAACTGAGTTGCATAAATGTTTTCACTGCTTTAGTTGTATATTTGATGGTGATGGTTGGGAATAGTATAATGGTTATGAAATTATGAGGATATCATTCTTTATTGACCTTGACACATACATTGGGATTCAAGCTATGTTGCCGTGATTTGCTAACCATGCTATGATATCCAAATTGGGTCATGTGATCCCAATCATGGATCGATAGCAATTCAATTCGGATAATCTTGCAATCCTTTTCTACTTTCATGCAATCAGGGCTTTTTTAAAATTTTTCTTAGGAGTTAATTAAAAAGTTTAATGATAGATGGCGGTGGTGGCATGTAGCCATACCTAATAGCAGTTTATATTCTCAAAAAACTCTATCTCTTAATTGATGTTTGGACTTGAAGGAACATTTAAAATTGAAATTAATTTAATTACAAATTAAATGAAAATAAAGTAAAAAAACCTAGCAAACTCACACACACTCTCTTCTAGTCTTTAGCTCTAATATGTATCGTTATTGGACAATCCTTTAGAATTGAAGTTATGAAAGTGAATTATTTTTATTAACACTTATATTGAATTAAAAAATTGTAGGATAAATTTCATCTAGGTCCTTTAGTTTTGAGCATAATTCTGCATAAGTCCATTAGTTTGAAAGATGGATAACCCACCCCAAACTTCTTAACTCTGTCAACATAATTTAAGCAATTACAAAACTATCCTTTAAACCTAAATTTATTGTATTTATATATATTATTCTTTATTCTATATTTTCTTTTGAGAAAATTTATTCTATATATCTATTGAATATATAGTAACAAAAAATATTTCTAGTTAACTCTTTAATTTGGGTTTACTTATTATAAATGATTTTCAATTTAAAATTAATAAGTTTGTCATCACTATATTTTAACAAACATGTAGATTTAAGTTTAAAATATATATGAGCATTGTAATAACTAAAACCGAATTGATAAATATCCAATCGTGATCTTTTTTAACCAACTTTTTCATATTATATCCTTCATGTTTCTTTTTTAAAATTTTTACATGCCAAAATATTATTACATGCTTAATTTAATCATTTTTTTATACATATATTTACATATTGGCATACTTATAATTGTAAATTTTTTTTTTATATATTACATCTAAAAAATCTTTTTTCTATTAATAATACTTTTGATATATTTTGAGAAAAAATAAAAACAATTTATTACTATAAAATATAATTTCAAGTGAGTATTTGATAATATTGACCTTTTAGGGGTAAAATGGTGTCTTTAAATGGGTTTTTTAATGGAATAACTAACGGATTACTAACAAAAGGATCTGCTTATCCTATGAAATTGAAAAGTTTGGGATGGGTTGTTCATTTTTCAAACTAATGGATTTGTGTTGAATTATGCTTAAAACTGAAGGACCTGTGCGGAATTTACCCAAAATTTTAATTAAATTGAATTTTATATATTATATACATAAAAAATATGCATATATATTAAAAAAAATTCATTTTTTACTTGGTTATATTTCATTCTTATAAATGAACTAAAGAAGACCACCCCTACCAAACCATGTTTCAGGTAAGTAGCGATCTGCGTTCTGGTTCCCTTTCCACGAACCAAACTGATCCATGTTCCAGGTAACATAGGATTCAAGTTATTGAGGAACATGGAATAAAGCTAACACACTCATTCAGTAAACATTCAAATGCAGATAGTTATGTACAGACACACTTTGTAGAGTAATTTGGGTTCATGAACTAGGAAATATCTTCATTAAGAAAATTTTTTTATTAACCTGACTTGAGATTTGTTAAGATTGCAATGTAGAAGCTTTGAATTAGAAATTGAGGAAGATGACCTGAATTTTTCCTTCAGATCAATCTGCTTCTTAACTGTTGGATTATTTGCTGGTCCAGACTACATGTTAAGGTTAGGAAAGTTATCTTTATGATTGTTGATAGCCTTGAACACCTAGGTCAATGAAAATAAAAGAGGATTATGAAAAATGGAACAGGCTTATGATAGTGTATTAACCACATTTTGACGGAGATAAAGTTAAGGGCATGAAAGTTTAGAAGTTAAGAGTTTAAATCAGTTTGATTGAGATGTTCTGAACTAACTAATTTGAATTTTTGTCCTGAGTTCACCTCATTTTTATTTTAAGATTGAAGGACTTGCCTTAAGCCTTCCATGACAAAATTATTGCAAATATTTTCAATTTTGCTTGTTTGTGAGGCATCAATTGATTTCTGCATGTTACATTTATCCTTACTGTTAAAAAGAAAAGACCAAAAAAAAAAAAAAACTCTAAGATTTCTCTGGCGAAATATATGTGGATAAGTATTTGCAATCCAGTATCAAAGAAAATTTTCTGTTCTACTGTCTCTATTTAATTTTCATCCTTCATTTCAGACTGGTTATTGATAGAGAAACTGGCAAACCAAAAGGTTATGGGTTCTGTGAATACAAGGATGAGGAGACAGCTCTAAGTGCTCGACGGAATCTTCAAGGTTATGAGATCAATGGCCGGCAATTACGAGTTGATTTTGCTGAAAATGACAAAGGCTCTGATCGAAATCGAGAACAGGTGAATGAGCCCTGGAGCCTTTTTTTCTGCATTTTTTATTTTTTTGTCAGAATCATAAATTTGGCACCATTGTAGGTTCCTTTCTTTCACTGCTATTGTTCCTAGTGTGATTAGGTGGACTTTGGTTTCTAATGACATAAGGCAGTATGGATAGCAATTTAGTATTTTATTTTTGATTGGTTTAATTTAAGCCTATAAATACCCAATTCCTTCCTACCCAAACCACTTATATCCATATTTCATCCAGTAATTTCAATTACCTTTGCTGATTATGTTTCCTATGTGATATCTATATATCTGAAATTGGTGCTTCTGGATTATCCATGCAAATTTTGATGCTAACCCCTAGCCTCTGATGCATGAAAGTTACTTTAATCTGTTGGATTACATAAAAGGATGCCTGGTCTTGTGTGTCTATTATTTGATACAGTTCATGTTACAATTATAAGGTTTTGAATATTTAAATTCCTGTGTGATTATTATTTTAATAGAGAATATATTCCAATTCTTAAACATTCTATCAACAATTGCACTTTTTAGAAATTGGAAAACTGCAACAAACTTGATACAACGTCCCCATCACTATCCCTTCTCAAAGAAAGTGATAGAAAAGCCAAAAAACTACAATGAACTTGAGTTAGTGCCCCCACATCAATATCCTTTCTGAAAGAAAGAGATAATAATCGTTATATCTAGTAAGGGCTCTCATTTTAGACTGTTAATGGATAAGTTAGAGGAAAATGAAAATTTTGATAGAGTTATTTATGTTTATGTTCATGTACATGTATATTTGAGATGTACATCAATGGATATGTTTGCTAAATGTTATAGTGACTGCCTAGTCTAGTGAAACTTTGAAACTTTATCATTTGGCTTGAACCATTCTGTTGGAGGATAAGCCTACTGTCATGCTTCATGCTAACAAAAAATCTGACTCTCGATTTTGTAACCTGGGTGGTTCCTGAGGCTTATTTCATTGCAACAATAGCACAAATACATGCATTATCCTACTGCTCAGCTTGGTACTTCTTCTGCAGTATAATGGTTTTGTTCCTTGTATATTTGATCTTGATTTTCTGATTTTTCAAAATTAGTTTTTAGTTATAAGCTTAAATAAGTGAATTTTGTTTTGTTGTAGGGTCGTGGTGGACCTGGACTGACAACAAATGTTGGTTAGTATTTATGTTTCTTTGGAATTATATTCTTTTGCGGGAATACAATCTAATTTTTCCCCTTAACTGACACTTCACGGACCCTCAAAAACAAGTAGGAGGCCCGGCAGTCCTTGGGGAATCTGTTCACCAACAGCCTATTGGTCTCCATTTAGCTATAACTGCTGCAGCTCTCATGGCTGGAGCTCTTGGTGGTGTGCAGGCTGGTCTGCAGCCTAATCAAAATGCTTTACCGAGTCAGCCAGTACCGGCCAGTGACCCTTTGACACTCCATCTTGCCAAAATGTCTCGGAGCCAGCTGAAAGAAATTATGTCCGAGCTGAAGGTACTTTTTTGACCAATACATACTGTTTACAGAGATTTGCTCCATTTCTGTAATTAATGGTATTTTTTTAATGTCTTTTCTCAACAGAAAATGGTTACACAAAATAAGGAACTAGCTCGTGAGCTATTGCTTACAAAACCTCAGTTGCTGAAAGCTATTTTTCAGGTATTTTTTAATTGCTTGGTGTTAAAAGAAAATTTGAGGAGATAATATTTATTGTAGATATCCTAATTTGCATCTCATAACCTTTCATCCATATTCCCTTAATTTAAAATATAAATTCCAAGAAGGAATGAATTCATGCCATAAAATCAAGCCCTTTCATGTTTATAAGCTGCATGAAGAAAGCACTGGATGGGGTTACTTTTAGAAGTTTAAACTTGTATTCATCATAGCTATAATGCCTCAACTTCATCATTAATGTTATATCTAGGAAGGAATTTCAACAATGCTTGTTCTCTCTGTCTGAGAAAAAGAGTTGCGGGTTTTATATGTTAAGAGAAATTGTTTCTATAACTGACTGATAATGGAAATACCTTTAACAGCAATACTAGCGTTCAGTATATCCAGTTGATTAGTTCTTCTTCACAATAGAGATACAGAGGCTTAAAGCAAATTTGCGAGGGTTAGCAAGTTGGTGGTCAAAATTTGGCCATTTATCTCTCTATCCTGAGAATAATAAAAAAAGTTATAAAGAAACTTCTCATTCCACTGAAAATCAACATTCTTCTGCTTTGGATAGCTGGAAAATCCCAATTGCCTTCTCTTCTTGCTTGTTGTAAAGATTGTCATGATTGTTAATGATGTCTCCATAGGGACCTTATTTGGACCTCTTTATGGATAATTACAATCAATGACCCTTTTATCTCTTTTAGGTTTTTATTTTTTTCATCTACACAAAATCTTATTGCCAGTGGCCAGGACTGAGGTCCTTTGTAACCCCACATGGAACGTACAATTTCCATAACATGAAGCGCCACCTCTATTTCTTTTATTATGCGGACAATCCTCTGATTTATCTCCCTTGTCAAGTGGAAATAATTTTTTTTTTGGTATGTTTGATTTTCAAGCTTAAAAATTCCATGAAGAGATGAGAGCTTCTCCTCATTCTTGAACTGGACTTTTTATTTTTATAAAAAAAACCTGATTTACCCTTATAAGTGTATGCATATAATGTGTTTTTCAGGGATGTTTTACTTATTTCTACCATTTCATTCAAACCATCATATATTTGTTACAACTACTTTTCAGACATGTACACTTGTGCAATTTTAGTTAGTTGTTTTTGCAAACTGTTGTCAACGTAAAGTTTATTTGAATTATTAAATGTAAAAGTTAGAAAATCGAAGTATTTTTGTTAAGAACAATGATAATATAATTTATAAAAATTTAATAATATTGATTGTTCATCAAGTAGTCTTTGAATTATGTGTTGTTTTTGCAAACTGTTGTCAACGTAAAGTTTATTTGAATTATTAAATGTAAAAGTTAGAAAATCGAAGTATTTTTGTTAAGAACAATGATAATATAATGTATAAAAATTTAATAATATTGATTGTTCATCACGTAGTCTTTGAATTATGTCCTTTATTTCTTTTTAGTGTTGTAGCAGAATAAGGACTACTGTATTAATTTAAAAGTTAAAAACTATTTTTATAACATTAAAATGCCATATGCTAGAAAGTTAAATCAAAATAAAATGGTATTTTTTGTCCTCACAGAAGTTTTACACACTTTAAGCCACTTTTATTTATAATAAAGATTCAGTCTTACATCTTTGCCTTTGCTTTTCAGGCACAAATAATGCTAGGAATGGTCCCCCCACAAGTGGTTTGTTTCATTGTCTCAAAAATATTTTGTTGGTTGTTGAGTGCTTTGACATTGTGTCACATAAAGACCACTATTTTTTTCCATTTAATTTTGCAGTTGCAAATGCCAAACATTCGGCAGCCTCCTGGTCAACCCACACAGATTCCATTTCAAGATGGCCAGTATAGTCAGCAGCTGACAGCACAAACTCTTCCTCAGAAGGTTCAGACAGGCTTGCTTCCTAAAGTACAAGAAGGTCAAATATCTGCTGTGCCTCTTAAGTCTTTAGCTCACAACCAATTTTCTGCAACCCTGCAATCAACTCTGCAGCCTCAGTCACAGCTTCCACAACATTCCAGCAATCATGTTCTACCACCAGCTGCTGCACATTCTGTAGTTCCCAAACTTCATTCCGCAAACCCCTCTATTAGACCACAAATTCAGGTGGCAAATTCCTCTTCTTTGAACCAGCAAATGCAGCCATCATTGCCACACTCAGGACAGCTTGCAACTGCTAATTTAAGTCACAGCACTCGGATGATTCTGCCAAATGCAGTCATGCCGTCAGCTGCTTTACCTCATCCTTCCTTATCAGATGCTGGCTTCCAGGTGCAAATGCTTCTTTCACCAACTTGAGCTAGTACATACCACTAGAGAAGTTTTAGTAATGGTTTATGTTAATTACCAGTACGCATCTTTAGATTGAGTTATGCCTTGTTATTTCATATATAGGCTATGTTTTCTTGACAGAAATCATCTAGTTATTGGATTTGAAATTTTAAGAATTTTCAGTCCCATGATTCATAAGATCTCTTATTTTTTAGGGTAGCGTGTTTTGAATATTTAATAGGAATTAGTTAGTTCTATTGTGACATTCAATTAGTCAAATCCAACTGAGAGATGCTAAATTCTAGTTGGGCATTAAGAAACTCTGTCTCTGTCTGTCCCTGTCTCTCTCACACACATGCGCGCACAAACAAAATAACTGAAAAGATAGTGAGTGGTCTCCATTGAACCACATATTTTATCTTTCCTATCTGTTGAACATAGTGATGAATCCTTTCCCTTCCCTTTCCTCAAACAATCACCTGTCCTCTCTTGTGGTCTTCTTGCGTATATAGGAACTAGATTGTACCTTTTTGAAATTACTACAATGCTGGTTTCTATTGCTTTTAATATCCTAACATCTTGTGTGAACTTTTTTTTTTTTTTAAATAACAGCCAGGTTCCTCAACACCAGGCTTTGTAGAGAAATCAAACCTGGTTTGCTATCCTTCAGAAGCAGTAATCCGACCTTCGAAAATGTTGAAATTAGATGATGGAAGGAGTAGTTCTTCCTCTGTAGGGGGTTTGAATATGTCTAATGTAAGTGGATCCAGAATATCGCAAACATTTGCCATTGATTCAACGCTTGTCAGTCAAGTATCGAGAGCAGAAGAGGTGCAATATGCTGAAAAGCAGATTTCTCAGGTAATGTATTATAAATCAGTGATATCAAAAGTTAAACCATATATACTTTATTGTAAGTTCATTTTTTCATGCATCATTGCTTCAGCCTCAAATGGCAGAGGGTCATCTCAGAGTTTCAATGGCAGGGATTACATAGGTTTTATTGCAAAAGAAATATAGTTCCTTAAATGATACCTTTTTTTTTATTTTGTTTGTTGTTAGAGCTAGATGTCTTTATTGCCTTCTTGATGTCTATTTAATCATTTTGACAATTTGCAGAATTATAAAAATGAAGTGGTGAATAAAAAATTGCATATCACAGACATCTTGATTAAGAAGTGAATATCCTCTCGCATATGATATGCATGAAAATGTTTAGGGTTATAATTTAGATGTGGTCCTATGTTAAACTATTTTCTGTGATCTCATTGTTCCATAGACTTGAATATATGCTGTTTTAGTTGTGTCTAACGGATGGGAAAGTGAAGCATATACTAGTTCAACTTGTTATCAAATGTAGAGTTTTTGAAGTACCTACTGTCTATTTAAGATCATCTAGTCTAGTCTGTTTTCTCTGGTTTTCAAATGTAAATTTTATAGTTTCATTTAACTGTAAAACTCTATATTTTTGGAGAGATCTAGAAATAGGCTAAGAAAAAATGTCGAGGGATACTTTCTTGTGTCTTCTCTTATTTTCTCTATTGACCAAATAAGAGAGACTAAAGATTTCTTTCCATATCTGTTGCCTCAAATACATTTGAAGGTTACAGTATGGTCTGTTGGGGACTTTGTAAATGGTTGCAGTCTTCTTCAAGAGTAAGTTTATATGTTCATATCAGATATTCATGAGGACATGCACTAGTTAACATCTCTACTCTCTTTTCTGTGGGAGGTTGGGAGAGCAATGGTTGGACTAAGACAGGGTTTTCCAATAAGTTTTCACTGTCAGGTGTATCCATATGGTAGTGCACATAAATGGCTGATCACAGATATATGCTAATAGTTTCAATATTGTAAACAAGATTGCTATGGTTGGCTCTGTTAGGTGAACTTTGATTGAGTTATTTGGGTGGTCAAAAATTAGTAGTCAGGCTTTTAGAACTTGAAAAATTCCTAAAATGGTGGTGCTAGTCTATCAATATGATAGTTGAGTATCTATGTCAAAGTTGAACAATCAGAATTATAATTTTGATCTTATTTTCTTGTCTTAGATTCCCTCCCCACCCTTAGAGTGCATTTGGTTCGGAGGAATCCACAAATATTCCTCCAAAATCTCGATGGTGGGTATTTGTTTCTCATGTTTGGTTCAGGGTAATCCGATTTCGAGGGAAAATGTCAAATTTCCAACAGTACCCAAAGTCTCAAAATAAAAAACCCACCTCTCCCTATGGTATTCTAGGATTCCGGGGAGAAAAGTTTCCTTATTTTCAAATTTGACCTGAATAAAAAATTGATCACATAGCCATTACCCTTTTGAAAAGCAAGTTTGGAAGTGATTGGCACTCAGTTGTAGATTTTTTTTATAAACAATATAATTTTTTTTATTTATGTTGCAATTAAGGCATTTCAAGGAAGAAATGCCTTAATTGATAATTTATTAAAATTTTTGTCTCGAAAATCGTGTTATAACATGAATGATTTTCAGTTACAGTTTGATAAAGATTGAAGTGGCAATCAATTAAGGCGTTTTAATGGAAAAACACCTTAATTGGTTACAAATAAGGCATTTCTTCCTACAAACGCTTTAATTGTCGCATATAAAAAATTTTGTTTTTTTCTCTTGAAAACCGTGTTCTGACAATATGAACGTTGTAATGTCTAATTGTGAAGTAGAAGAACCTATACTTTATACATCAAATAAGGCGTTTTTATATATGAAATGTCAAGGCTTGATGTCTTCATCATGTTTCAATAACCAACACAGTTTTTATTTTTATTTCAACATATCTCAGCTCAAAGCAAATACTTCTCTTTGAACCAACTCAGTTTCAACATCCGTCATTTAATTTTCGTCCTATTAAGTTTATCTTCATTTTTTACAAAAAACGGTGTGCATATTTTTTGATATCTATTTATCTGATCTGCGTTATTTGTTGTATTCCAATTTTTTTTCATATTTTTAGATATCGTTTAGATCTAGATTTCTGTTTCCGATATATCAAACTTGTTTTGTGGTTTATTTGTTTTAGTTCCTTCATCCAAAAATGTTTTGTTGCTGATTTATATTTTTATATGATATTTGATAGATTCCATGTACCATATGCAAATATTTGCTTTCCATTTATGTTTTTAACTTTAATGAGATTCTATCTTTTAAATGGTTATGGTTGGTTTATCACTAAGAACGAAGATGCAATTGGTTACATTGCTTATGATACATTTGAATTAAATGGAGACTTTGTTGCATCTGTTATGTTTTTTTTTACTATAATTTTATTATATATGAACGTTAGAAAATGACGTAAACTATTTCATGGTGGAACACCTTATGATAGGTTATATATTAGAGAGTTAAACTTAAATGTAATGGTTTTTTAGAGCGTTAGACAATATGTAGATAATACTAGAATGGGTGGAAAGTTCTTACAAAATTATGTCATTTGCTTAAAACAGAAGGGGGATTACAGTCATCTAAAAGTATGTCAATAAAAGAATTAGTTATTAGCTTCCTCCACATCGATGCTTATCATACAAAAAATAGGGTTATGAAATATCAGGTAACTTGATTTGGAGAGATGATTAGTAGACAATTCCATTCTATGTTGAATTCTGTTTTAAGACTGTATATGCTGTTGTTCAAAGTACCAAACGTTTTGATTGATCTTTTTTTTAAACAAACAATTATGGTTGGTTTATCTCTAAGAACGAAAATGCAACTGGTTACAATTCATATGATACATTTAAACTAGATAGAGATTTTGTTGCATATGTTATGTTTTGTTGCTGTAACTTTATTACATATGAACGTTAGAAAACGATGTATACTATCTTCTATGTTCATATCAGATATTCATGACGACACGCACTAGTTAACATTTTTACTCTTTTTTCTATGGGAGGTTGGGAGAGCAATTGTTGGATTGGGAGAGCAATGGTTGGATTAAGACGGGTTTTCCAATAAATTTTCACTTTTAGGTGTATCTATTTGGTAGTGCACATAAATGACGGATCACAGATATATGCTAATAGTTTCAATATTGTAGACAAGATTGTTATGGTTGACTCTTTCAGGTGAACTTTGGTTGAGTTATTTGGGAGGTCAAAAATTGGTAGTTAGTCTTTTAGAACTTGAAAATTCCTAAAATGGTGGCGCTAATCTATCACTATGATAGTTGAGTATCTATGTCAAAGTTGAACAATCAAAATTATAATTTTGATCTTTTTTTCTTGGCTTAAATTCCCTCTTAGAGTGCATTTGGTTCGGGAGAATCTACAAATTTTCCTTCGAAATTGTAATGGTGGGTATTTATTTTTCACATTTGGTTCAGACTAATCTGATTACGGGGGAGAATGTCAGATTCTCAATAGTATCCAAAGTCTCAGAATAAAACACTTACCTTCCCTGTGGTATTCTAGGATTTTGGGGAGGAAACCTGCTTTATTTTCAAATTTGATCTGAATAAAAAATTGAACACATAGCCATTACTTTTTGAAAAGCAAATTTGGAAGTGACTCGCACTTAGTTGTAGATTTTTTTTTATAAACAATATAATATATTTTTTTTATTTATGTTGCAATTAAGGCATTTCAAGGAAGAAACGCCTTAATTGATAATTTATTAAAATTTTTTTCTCGAAAATCGTGTTATAACATGAATGATTTTTAGTTATAGTTTGATAAAGATTAAAGTGACTATTAATTAAGGTGTTTTAATGGAAAAACACCTTACTTGATAATTAATTAAGACATTTATTCTTACAAATGCCTTAATTGTCGCATATTAAAATTTTGTATTTTCTCTTAAAGATCGTGTTTTAACAATATAAACGTTGTAATGTCTAATCATGAAGTATAAGAACATATATTTTATACATCAAATAAGGCGTGAAACGTCAAGGCTTGATGTCTTCATCATGTTTCAATAATCAATACATTTCTAATTTTTATTTAAACATATCTTAGCTCAAAGCATATACTTTTTTCTTTGAGTCAACTTCAGCTTCAACATCCATCATTCAGTTTTCATCCTGTTAAGTTTATCTTCATTTTTATAAAAACGGTGTGTATACTTTTTGATACCTATTTATCTTATCTGCATTATTTGTTGCATTCCAATAGATATAAATTTTTTCATATTTAGATTTTTGGATCTGGATTTCTGTTTTTGATATATCAAACTTATTTTGTAGTTTATTTGTTTTAGCTCCTTCATTCAAAAATGTTTTGTTGTTGATTTATATATGGTTTTTTTATGATATTGATAGATTCCATGTACAATATGCATAGATTTGCTTTCCATTTATGTTTTTAACTTTAACGAGATTCTATCTTCTAAACAATTATGGTTGGTTTATCACTAAGAACGAAAATGCAATTGGTTACATTACTTATGATACGTTTGAATTAGATGGAAATTTTGTTGTATGTGTTATGTTTTGTTGCTGTAACTTTATTATATATGAACATTAGAAAACGATGTATACTATCTTATGGTGGAACATCTTATGATAAGTTAAATATTAGAGAGTTAAACTTACATGCAGTGGTCTTTGAGAGTTATAGATAGTGTGTAGGTCATACTAGAGTGGATGGAGAGTTTTTGCAAAATTATATCATTTGCTTGAAATAGAAAGGGAATTACAGTCATTTAGACATATATCAATAAAAAAATTAGTTATTAGTTTTCTTCACATCATAGTCCATCATACAAAACATAGGGTTATGAAACATCAAGTAGCTTGATATGGAGAGACGATTAGTAGACAATTTCATTTTGTGTTGAATTTTATTTTAAGATTGTATACATTGTTGTTCAAAGTACCAAATGCCTTAATTGGTCTTTTTTTTAAAAATAAAATTTACCCAAGGCATTCATGTTTACAAATGCATTAATTTATATTTTATAAAATAAAACAACAATCAATAAAAATATTTGTTTTTTTTTCTACTAAAAAGAATCATTTGTTGTTTAGGTATTTATTATTAATAAAACAAAATGAAAAGTTGCTATCATATATATCAAGAAGATTATGATAATTATACAAGAATTAAGATACGTGGATTGTTTTCAACCAAACAAGTGAATCTGAATATGGGATGCTTTGAAAATAAAAAAAAACTTTGGATATCATACTTTTTCGAATATCATACTTTTTCCTAGAATTCAAGATTCTGCAAACAAAACGCCCTTTCAAGGTGCAGGGTGATTAGAGTTTTTGGTTTGATAATTTTGTATTGTCTCATTTCTGCTCAGAAAATTTGAAGCTTTGATGTAAATTCTATATAAGTTAAAGGATTGATTCTTAGTTCATTAAGAAGGTACTGATCCTAGTAGTGTGGTTCAAATAATGCTTTCTTGAAATTACTTTTTATGGTGCTAAATTCCTACATGTGTGCTCAATTGCTTGACAAACCTATGGTATATATGATTAGGTCAGCCAGTTCTCTGTCCCGATCTTGTCATTATATCTTTGACCACAACTGTTTGGCAACGTGAAGGAAATGTTATCTGTACTGTTAGGAGAAATACTTGGGAGTTTGTTTTAGAAATTTTGAATGACTTTGTGCAATTCATAGTTCAGTATGGTTGATTTGGTAATAATCGCATAACTCGTGTTGAACCAAACAGTAATATTGTGGTTTCGAATGATTCACTCCATTGTTTCTCTTTGTCAGCCACAGCTCACACCTGATGTGGAGTCTGTCCTACTGCAGCAAGTGCTGAGCCTAACACCGGAGCAGCTGAGTTCATTGCCACCTGAGCAACGCCAACAGGTCATTCAACTCCAACAGGCACTTCGGCAAGATCAGATGCAGCCATCATAGCGGGCGGACTTCCAATGCAGCTATTTTTGACAGTGTTGTCTTCCATCCATTTTTTTTTTACTTGGCTGCTGTTAATGCATTCAAATTCTCAATGCTTGTAAAATCATATTATTATTTTTGCATGTACCATCAATGTAAAAAATTTATAAGCTTGTTTATGAGAATACGTGAAAGAATCAGTGAAAGGAAAAAATGAAAAAGATTAAGGTTCTACTTGTTACTGGCCGTGGATTTGAAGTAGATTTTTGTGATAAAAGATGGTATGTATTGGAAGTAACTTATATCATAGGGTCTTAGCCTTTTTTTAGGGCAATATATCTTTTCATAGTTGGTAATTTAAGTTGAGCCTAGTGAATAATACACCAGTTGGCCTGGGCATGATTTAGTGTTATCATAGTAATCTCAAATATATTTTATGAATTTGTATAAATCCAGTTCGTTTACTTTTATGAATTGTTATTTCCAATTCAATTACTATATAATTAAACTTTTGATCAAAATTAATTCTGTTAATGATGGGATTGAAGTTAACCATTATAAAAATAAATGGACTTGATTTGTATAGTGATTAATTGTACAATTTAACCCAAAAAATCCAATGTTATTGAGCTCCTCGTACATTCCAATAGAGAAAAAGTAGATTACAAAAAATCAATGGAAGAAATCCTTTTAGCCAGTTGAAGCAGAAGAAAAGACAACCAAGGGAGCGCAGATTGGATCTAGACCCAGGACGACTGTAACAATCTTACCAACTTAAAACAAAAAAAATGACAATGAAAAGCTTAAAACAATAAATTTTCATGATTTTAAAAATAGGGTTAATATGTAAAATGAATATTGATTTATACATTTTTTTCAATTTGATATAAAAAATAAAATTTTCATTTTGATACTCTAATTTTTTACTGTCAAATATTTTAATATTTTAATATTATTTTAACTGACGTAATATAAATATCGAATAAAATTATATTATGTGTCATAAATGTTTAGTTATTATCATTTTAAAAAATTTTATTTATTTCTCTTTGATTTCTTTTTTTTTTTTTTATAATTTTGAATTAAAAAAATATACTTTTAAAAAATTTTATTTATTTCTCTTTGATTTGTTTTCTTTTTTTCTTTTTATAATTTTGAATTAAAAAAATATACTTTTAAAAAAGTTGAATTTTCTATTAAGTACTAATATAAAAGATAGATGATGTTGTGATAATTAGATATTTATGATTATATAATGATTTTATTGAATATGAAAGTCACGTAAGCAAGAAAATTAATTAACATTATCAAATTGGAGACTAAAATGCTTGATAAAAAAAAAGTTTGAATATCAAAATGATAATTTTATTTTTTTAAATATCAAATTGATAAAAAATATATATAATAAAATATATAGTAGAAGAGTTATTTTTATATTTAACCCTTGACATTTTACACCTCTATTACATTATGGCTTCCACAGTGGCATTTACACGCGTCTAAATATGAAGAAAAACTGCCGAAAGAGATACCATCAGCTTACTGCAGTAAGGTGACGTGGGCTCCATTTGCCTTGTTGGGATCAACTGCACCGTGAGCGCATTTGAATAACACCTGAATAAAGTTTGAATCCATTACTGGAATTAATTTCACCCTCCATTTAAAATGGATTTTTAAAATTTTCCATTGAGTACTGACATACTGACATTGTTAACATAAAAAGAACACTATACCATTAACTTTCAAAAATCAAAAGTAGGACTGATTGTAGTTGGAATGCCGGTAATTTACAAAATTTTTCATTGTTCAAATGTACATTGATATATTGTTTTCAGATTAGATCTTTACATGAAAACCTTGAGGCTCGGAACATTTCTCCTGTGATGCTATGCTGGGCATTGTAATCAGCTTGAACTTTGAAAATTTGAGATCGTGAGGGAAAAATTGTCTATTGGGAAGAGATATATTAAATAAAAGGTATATATACGTTATTCCAGCTGAATTCTGCCATTCTGAATAACAATTTTTAGAGGTGAATTGATATTTGTAAGTAAATCTTGCTTCAAAAACCCACTTAAGCGATTCAAGTTTCCATCCGGTGAATTGATAATTTGTATGTCACTTGTGCTTGTTCTGAAACCCACCTTGGCATCATAAAATGATCCTCCGGATAGTCCTAGCTGAAGCACGGGAAATCAACCTTCCAGCCAGATCAGATGGTAAGCGAAGCAACTGCTGCTGCAATTCTGGCGGCAGCTGCCACAAGTGTTTAGAGTAACAGCTAAATAGGGTGCACAATTTCCATGCAAACAAAAGATGCAGCAAAGACGCTCAAGTAAATAAATATAATTCCTACAGTTCAAGGCTGTTTGGATCTACTTAAAGAGTTCTGTTGTTGTAAATCATTTTATCATAATAAGAAAGCTAATTCCAGTAAATTCATAAGCAGCAAACTAAATAAGGTATTGCAAAGAAAAAGCAAAATCATTATAGTAGAAATGCATGATATCAAACAGCAGGTAATGGTTTAAAGGAGATGAACAATGGCTATGAACAGCAACCAAGGAAAATGATTACTGTTTGGAAATTTGGGTTGAAAGCATGCAGTTTAATGCGGCAGATTCTTATGGTTTTCAAGCTACTAGTGGTTGAGAGTTTTAAAGAAAAGAAAACAATGACTTAATTGGTGTAAGGATAGTTCTTACAAAACATGTCGGCTCTTAACGCTAACCTCGGGAATAATAGAAAGAATGGCCAGAATTTCTGAAACTGATGCAGGCTGATAGGAAAGGAGTGACAATTCCTCTAGGTATGCCCTTTGATTATTGTTGGGGCTGCTAACTCCATTCACTTCCTGAAACATAACAATTTGAAGTCAGCTTATAAAGTGAGAAATTTACCATACTAGCATCCCTAAAATATAGGCAGCACAAGAAATACCAAAATTCTTTCATGTTTCGTGAGATATTGCATTCAGTTCATCACAGTATTGGCTAATCAACTTTCCAGGTGGTATGTCAGATCTGATTGCTTAATAATAGCACAACTTAATGTATTAAAGTATGAACCTACTTAGGCCCATGAACAAATCTATAAAATTATCATAGAAGTATAAACCTACTTGCGTTCCCGACCAAAATAAAGTCACAATTCTAAATTTTTAATTTCATTTTTAACTGTATTTAAAATTTTGAAAATGATCTATTTTAATAGGTTTTACTCAATGTAACTTAAGGAAAATACTTATTTATAGCTGATTGTTTTCTTGTAATCTATATATTTATATTTATCTCTCTACAATTAAGTATTTGTATCTCTAGAATTAAGGACAAATTATGATAGACAATCCTTCAATTATAGGATCAATTTTAGAAAAATTTAATTTTCTAGTTTACCCACTAGTTAATTGTATATAAAGTTAAGGTGCTTGTATAATTCTTTATAAGTAGTTTTTCAATATACATTCAGTTTTGCTTTTAGTTTTTCACAGTTTTATTTCTTAGTTTTTTCACATGGTATAAGAGCTTTAGGCTCTTCTTGGGAAGAAAATTTTTTCAGCCTTACATTGTTGAATTCTATTTTAAGCCTTCATAGCCAAATCTTGTTAAATCTTTCAATTTTATTTTTCCTTCTTTGGCCTTCATTGCCTAGGATCGTCTCTAGTTAAACTTTTACTATCAAGACTCATTTTAGTTCTGAAATAACCATACCAGAGATAGTAAAATCTGCCACTCCTACCCCATTTGAGGAAGTGACAACCAGTAGAATCACCGAAGTACCACAAAAGTCTTGGGAACAAAAAGAGTTGGATAGAGAAGAGATTGAGAAACTAAGACGCCTATTGAAAGCTCTCGAAAAGCCTATTGGGGTATTTTTTTGGGTAAGGTCTCTAGTTCTAAAAAAGTTTATGCTTCTCATGGATTAAATCTCTTGATTAAGCCGATTACGAGTTCTTAGATCATTGACTCAAGACCCATATATCATATGATACATTCCTTACAAAAGTTTTGTACATATACTGTGTCTTGGTAATAAGAAAATTGTTGTTGCAGATGGTTCACTCACTACAGTGGCAAGATTAGGAGATGTTCAAATTCATCCCTCTTTTGTTCTTAAAAATGTTCCTCATGTTCCTAGATTGTTTACTAATTTGATATATATATATAAAAACTTATTAGAGACATGAATTGCAAAGTGACTTTTTATCCCTTTTATTGTGAATTTCAGGACTAGAGTTCGGAGAAAAAAAATTAGACTTGCTAAGGAGAAGGATGGACTATACTATCTTGAGACATTAAACAATAAAAGTAAAATCAAGAATAGTTTATCTTTTGTCATTTCTTTCTGAAAAATCTCCCAATAAAGACAAAATCTAGCTTTAACATTTTCATCTTGGACATCCTTCTTTTGAAACTTTGAAAAACGTGTTTTCATCTTTGTTCAAATGATTAAATATCGAAAATTTTTATTGTGATGTTTGTGAATTTGCAAAGCATAGATGTGTCTTTTCCAGTTAGCAATAAAAGAAATTATACTCTTTTTTACTTGATTCATAGTGATATATGGGGTCCCTCTACAATTTTTAATATTTTTGGTGCAAGGTGATTTATTTTTTTTGTAGATGATTGTACTAGGGTCTCTTGGATACTTTTGCCTAAATCCAAATCAGATATGAATAGTGTGTTTTTAAGCTTCCAAAGCATGATCTAGAATCAATTTAGAGTGAAAATCAAGAGATTTAGGTTAGATAATACAAGAGAGTATTTCAACTAGAGTTTATCTACCTATTTCCAAAAAGAAAGAATTATCCATAAGTCATTTTGTGTTAATACTCCACAACAAGATGAAGTGATATAGAGGAAATATAGTCATTTACTAGCCACAACCTAAGCTTTACTCTTTCAAGCAAATGTACCCAAATTCTATTGGAAGAAGCTGTTCTTATAACCCCACATATTATAAATAAGTTACCTTCAAGGGTTTTGGGATTTAAAACTTCTATGGAACTACCCTCACAATTCTATACCAACTTTAATACTACAAACAACTTCACACTTAGGATATTTGGTTGTACATCATTTGTTCATGTTCATAGTCACAATAGGGGGGAGTTGGATCCTAGAGCAATTAAATGCATTTTTGTGGGATATTCATCAACTCAAAAAGGATATAAGTGCTATCATCCTCATACCAAAAAATTATGTGTCTGTAGATGTCACTTTTAAAGAAAAGTAAACCATTTTTTACTCAACCTTATCTTCAGGGGAAGACTTCATTCATGGAAGATAAGGATAAAGACTTCCTTTTGCTAGATTTGTCCTCCTTTTCAACATTTTCACCTATTAATTCTTCTGAGTCGAAACTTGTTTTTTCTAAGTCCAAGTCAAACACTAAATTTAACTCTAAACCCATTCCAAACACAGAAGATGTGACAAAGGATAATATTGTTCTTGATTCTATGAAGGAATTACAGGTGTACTCAAGAAAGAAAGTTCAAAATCCTGAACCAGTGCAAGTCCAAGAACCTGATCCTAACTCTAAAAATGAGGTAACTGCAGTTTTTGACTCTGTTTCTCAAAATGAGCATGAATCTCCTACAACTATAACTGGTGATTATGATCAATCTATTGCCATTAGGAAAAAAACTAGAGAATGTACTAAGCATTCACTATTCCCAATCTCTAATTTTGTGTCATTTAAAAAATTCTCACTATCCCACAAAAATTTTCTTATGAGCGTAAACACTATTTTTGTTCTAACTACATTATCCGAGGCATTATCTAGTGAGAAATGGAGGCAAGCTATGAAAATAGAAATGAAGGCCTTAGAGAAAAATAAGACATGGGAACTAGTGGAGTTGCCTAAAGGAAAAAATCTAGTTGGGCGTAAATGGGTTTTCACTATAAAATACAAGGTTGATGGTATTGTTGAAAGGTATAAAGCCAGGTTGGTGGCTAAGGGTTACACTCAAACTTTGGAATGGATTATCAGGAAACTTTTGCTCCAGTTGCCAAGATAAATACAGTTAGGATTTTGTTATCATTGATTGTAAATTACAATTGGCAGCTTCAATAATTTGATGTAAAAAATGCTTTTCTATATGGTGATTTGGAAGAAGAAATATATATGAAGGTTCCATTGGGATTTGGAGGTCATCTAGAAGCAAACAAAGTATGCAAGCTGAAAAAGGCTTTATATGGCCTTAAACAATCTCATAGGGCTTGGTTCGAGAGATTTGCCAAAGTGATACTAGCAATGGGATATAAACAGAGTCAAGGAGATCACGTATTGTTTACCAGGCACTCTGATTTAGGGAAAATCATAGTTCTATTAGTGTATGTTGATTATATAATTGTAATTGGAGATGATGAAAAAGAGAGAGAATCTCTAAAACAATGTTTGGCTAAAGAATTTGAGATAAAAGAATTAGAGAAATTGAAGTACTTTCTAGGAATTGAAGAAACTCACTCATGACATAGTATTTTCATCTCACAACAGAAATATGTGTTGAATCTTCTAAAGGAAACTGAAAAGCTCGCATGTAAACCTGCAAATACCCCTATAGATCCTAATCATAAACTTGAAAAAGCTAATGAAGATGCTGCTATATATAGAGAGTATCAAAGATTAGTTGGAAGACTTACTTATCTCTCACATACTGGACATGATACAGCATATGCTGTGAATGTGATAAGTCAATTTATGCATAGTCCTAAAGAAGTGCACTAAAAGGCTGTCTATCGTGTATTGCACTATTTGAAGGCCAATCCTGAGAAAGGTATTTTATTCAAAAGAAATTCAGAACTGGTTCTAAAGGCATATACAGATGCTGATTATGTAAGTTCAGTAACTTATAGAAGATCAAGTGCTTAAGCAGAGTTTAGAGCAATGACTTAAGGAATTTGTGAACTACCATGATTAAAGATTATCCTAGAACACTTGAAGATCAAGCGGGATGGACCAATAAGACTCTATTGTGATAACGAATCTGCAATAAGCATTGCACACAATCCTGTGCAACATGATAGAATAAAACACACTGAAGTAGACCGGCATTTCACAAAGGAAAAACTAGATAGTGTGTTGATTTGTACACCATATGTATAAACCAAGGGTCAACTTGCAGATGTGATAACTAAAGGTCTTAGTAGTGCAACATTTCAAGAAATTATTTTCAAGCTGGAAATGAAAAACACCTACTCACCAGCTTGAGGGGGAGTGTGGGAAAACACTTATTTATAATTGGTTGTATTCTTGTAATCTGTATATTTATATTTGTATCTCTAGAATTAAGTATTTGTATTCCTAGAATTAAAGATAAAAAATTAGGATAGACAATCCTTCTATTATAGGATCAGTTTGAGGAAGATTTAGTTTCCTAGTTTACCTACTAGTTAGTTGTATATAAACCTAAGGAGATGGTATAATTCTTTATGAGCAGTTTTGCAATATACATTTAGTTTTACTCTTAGTTTGCCACACAGTTCTATTTCTTAGTTTTTCCACAGTAACAAATCTCTTAAGCGATCCTTCAAAATAGAACAATGTGTGAATTGGGATGCATCAAGTAATCTTTTTCAACCTATTGCAGTTGTACAAGTTAGGAGACAATTGGGGTTCTATGACTTGTGGTGCTAATAGAAAGTAGAACTGGGGTTTAAGATTCCATGTGTTCTTGATTTAACAGCAATCTTTAAAAAAGGAATAGCTAGAAGTTGGGATTCAGAGCTGGATTCTGACAGCAGTATGCAGAGTTAAAATGGTGTAGAGGCGATATCCATGTCAAGAGAAAGAGAACCATACAAGACAGAATGAAAGTATACAAGAATCATATTTTTACTTTATACTGTTTTCAATAGACCATAATGATGCAATATGATTTTCCATATGAGATTTTATTTACTTATCTGAGTTCAGCATTTTATAATGTTGTCAGCCTTGCAAGCTTATTCATTTGTTGAACACATTTTAAATATGACCTAAGAATTTCACAAAAAATTCCATATCTCAAGCATCCTTTAATTGTCTTCTCATGTTGCTCCACCACCCTTTAATATAGAATAGTTACGAGGCCATGACATGTTCATTTAATCAAATACAAGTTACTTGCATCAAAGACAAGTAAACTTGCCCTCTTCCTTCATTTATTCCGTCATTTGTCAACAGTTCAAAATATTCTAACATGAAATGCCATGTGCTTAGACACTCACCTTAAAGGGCTTTTCATTGCTTTCAAGACCAGCCAACAAAAACATGAGGCGACGCAATGTTCTTAAGTTGATCATGTCTTCCTTGGTCATCAAAGAGAATGAGAAGGAACCAGTAAAGGGTATGCGTGTTGTAGCTGCAGAAGTCAATGAATCAAGAGTTGCCAAACCAAGTGCATCCAAACCCTGTACCAATTTTCAGAAAGCAACTTTAGACCAAATGCAAGCATGACAGTCGGTTGATATTATCAAGGAAATTCATGACACTAGTATGGCTACTAGATGTCGATCATGATTGTGGATTATATAGTTCATAAGGTTTTAGTGCAGACAGTTGGATAGAACTTTCGAGAAATATTTAGGCAGATCACCTTTATTCAGGGTTTGCTTGGTAGAGTGAAAGAGTGAAAAGATGGATAAGAAGTGGCTGGAAAAGTGAAAAAAAAATTTTGAGTACACTTGGTAGGAAAGAAAAGTGCGAGGAAAGAAAGTAGGTAAGCTTTAGACCTCTCAATTTTGACCCAAACTCAAAACCTGCCCAATTCACTCAAACCAGAACTGATCCAACCAAATTTGATCATAAAAAGTCAACAATCTAAACCCGCACAACTCGAAAGTAAAAACAACCCGAACCTAAATCAACCTGAACCTGAATTGATCCAAATTTAAAATGATCCAAAACATTAATCTGAAATAATCTGAAATTGAATTAAGGGTAATTTTATTTAAAAAACATTAATAAAAATAATAAATATAAATTATACATGTTATGTTACTTATAAAATTTCTTATAATTTATAATATGATTTAAAATAAATTATATATTTTTAATTATTATGGGTATACATATCAATGTATTATTAAGAATAAATTATATAATCTCTTATAATTATACATAAGTATCAACTATCGTATAATTTAAAATAAAGTATAAAACAAGTTATTGATTTGTTTTTGCACATTATGTTTATGTTATAATTATATTATTAATTTTTAATTATATAATTTAGAATAAATTATATAATAAGCTATGATCATATTTGATGTATAAGATTATTAATAGGATAGAATCATAATTATCCTATATCATATTTGATTTGTATATAAAAAAAGGGATAGGGATTACAAGGAAGATTAATATCCTCTTAACATAAGATTATTCAATTCTCCCCAAATGAAGAAAATTATTTTTAATCCATAAGATTAAACTTATATGTCCAATTATACCCTTAAAAATTATATAATAATTTAAATTATATAAACTTTAAGGAAAGATAATTTTGATAAATAAATAAATTATCTTAATTTAATCTTTGCATATATCAAAACAAAATAAGATGATATTATATAATCTAATCCTATTTATAATATTATCTTATCTTATCTTATCATAATATTGTGTACCAAACATGACCTATAACTATATTAAAATCTAAAATAATAACCTATTAAATAATGAGCTAAAATTATATTAAAATGATTATTTATATTATAATTATATTATTAATATAAAAAATAATTACATTTTAAATATGCATCATAATTAAATATTTAAAATAATTTTTATATAATTATATTAAATATATAATTGTGTCTCATAATTAAAAATTTAAAACAATCTTTACATATTTATATTAGATTAAAATAAATATAAAAATATTATTAATCGTGATAAACATATTTCACCTATCTTATAAGTATGGCACAATTTAATTAAAAATATTGTCTTACATGTGTCAAAGTTTATATCGACATAGATAAATACGAAACATAATTACTAAAGCTCATACGATTTTTCTCACATTATTTTGTGTTATGTCATTGTGTTGTATTTAAATTTATCAAGTTTAATAAATCACACTTTTTCATTTGTATAAAAATTAACTTTCATTTAAAGTATACAAACTATGTTATTTATATTTATTTTTAAAATATTATTTTTTGCTTTTTATCTTTCAACAAAATTATAATAAAAAATCAAATAATCTGTTTAAATTTAATCTAATTTGATTTTAAAAATTAATAAATTAAATCCAAAATGACCCAATTGAAATAACCTAACTGCCAAACTCAAAATAACCGAAACTCGAATTGGTCCAAGCCAGTAATGATCCAAATCCAAAATGACTCAAAACCTAAAACAACCTAAAACCAAAATGACCTAATCGAAAATTGACTCGATTTTTTTATAACCCAAAATGACTCGAACTGAATTGACCCGATCCAAATCCAACTTGCCTAATTAACAAGTCTAGAAGATTACCATTTTTGACACTAATTCACAGATACAAATAATTCCAAATTAGAAAGAAAATATAGAAAATGAGAGGTGTGAATAACTATTGCATATTTACAAGATTATCCATTATGTTTAGATTTTTTTCTTTTTATCTTAATTTAAAAAAAATTATAATGGTAAAATCATATAATTTTCATTTTCTTTCTTTTTATTTTTTAACTCTACAAAGCAATGGATGAAAAGAAAATTATATTTTCTCTCAACTTTTTCATCTTTCTAACCAAACACACCAATGAAACAAAAAAAAAAAAAAATTTCTATCTTTCCATTTTTTTTCCTCTTTCAATTTTCCATCATTTTATCCACCATACCAAGCAAAGCTGCATTTGGATGAAAACTTTTAAAGTTTTGAATAAATTCAAAATTAAGACATTTTAAAATGCATCATTTCAAAATACTATCATTTGTAATTATTTTGTTTGGATAAATATTTTTGAAAAAAATTAGTCAATTAGAATTTGATGAGATAAAATAAATTATAAAAAAAACAATAATGATATTAAAGATAAAAAAATATACATGCAAAATAAAATATGCAATATCGGTATCATTAGATTTATAAAAATATATAGATACTATTAATAGTATAAAAAACTAAAAATATATATTAAAGTTAAATAAAATAATATTTATTTTTTTGAGTATTGTATTGTATGGTGGGTCATGTGCACAAAAGTGAAATGATTTAGAAAAATTTTAAAAAATCACCTATTTAGGTGGAATTTCAAGAGGACCTCAAATTCCCTCTTGAAATTCTATCTTATTTTTACTCAAATAAGTAAATTTGTTTTTGAACTTTTGAAAACTTTAATTGAAATGAAATCCCTTCTCCAAATACCTCATCTAAACACACCCTTAATGTACTTGGCATCTCATTTTCAACTACCTCTTCTATTAGTAATTTATAGGTGCATGTATGAGACATAGGCCCCAAACCATACCTTAGCAAGCTCTTCAATAAGTATTTCCCTGACAAGGGTGCCCTGCCGAAGAAAAGGAAAAATATAAATTTCACTAGGGTCATTAAAAAATATACATAAAGATAGAGATGAAACGTCCTGACACCTTTTCTGTTAAGGTGAAAGAAAGGATTTCCTTAAAAACCACCCTGGAATTTGCTTCTCTTTGCGTCTTAACCAAGGCCTTCTCAGTTCGAGCACGAAGGGACTGCCATAGGAATCATTTAAAGACTTGAATAAACTGAGAATGATGCTGGAATATACATAAAAGAAAAAAATGAAAAGAAATAGATTGGAAATTGTTATTAGGAGGACATGCCCAATGATATTGCTCACCATCACCGAAGGAGATGACTAGTGCGCGGGAAGAAAAGGAGTAATTGTTTGAAAGATGCCCCTGATCTAAATGAAGGGTGTGGATACAGCAGATATACAACTGATGTTTAGAGAGGTAATGACAAGTAGTTCTTTCAACTTTCAGGGACTGTCTAAAAGCTCAGAACTCAATAGCAGTTGTTTTGTAGGAATAAGAAAAAAAAGACAAAAAGAAAAAAAGAAAAAACAACTGGCCCAAAGATAAACTGGAAATGCGTCAGGTTTTTTCTGCATATACAACTGGAGGCCATATTTTGTAACCTGTGTGGTAAAGAGAGAAAGAAGAAAGAAAGGGGATGTGTGGGGAATAAGCAAGAAAAGATAGAAAATCTCACCTCTGTCAATAGAGATTCCAAACGATCAATTCTGAAAACACCATCCTGACAGATTATAAGCTAATAATCAGAAATTGTACATGCTATGTCCATGATGTAAAATTACAAAATAGAGGATGGTAACATTTAAATAAAAAAAACCAAGATCAGCATAGATGGACCTTATAGAGAAGAGCTTGCAAAGAAGATTTCAGTTGAGGTGAACCGTCAGTCAATACTTTTTTAGCAATCCACGGATATGTACTACCCAAAACTTTGTAGTTTGGGTCAGAACTTATTGCAATTCCCTCCAGTACAGCAAGACTAGGGAAAGATAAGTAATATCAATAAATAGGCACAAAAAAAGGCTATACAGAAGATTCTAAACTTCTGAACAGACAGCATGAAACTGTATAGAGGGCACATCAAATCTCCTAGGAAAACAATTACCTACGAATAACAAGAGAAAAATATGAAGGTATGCGAAATTTGAACTTGTACCTGCAAAAAAATTAAATCATCAATATTAGGAATAGCTTCAAGAATAACTTAAGTTCCACCCGAAGAAGATCATATAACATTTACTCATAGACAAACTTACTGAAATGAGTAATCTGCCCACCCTCATCTACCTTTCCTGCTTCCTCTACCCAAGTAAGCCTTTGTTTTTCCAATTAAAAGAAAAAGAGAATCCTTTATTTCTGCTCTATTATCCAAAGATTTTAAACCGCACTAAAAATAGTTTGTTATAATTATCTGTTGATGCAGGAAATAACAAGGGAGAACTATGAAAGAGAGGCAAGCTATGTTGCAGCAGTTTTTCATTTTCCTTGAGATACCTGTCTGACACATATGTGATAGACAGAAGTATGGAGGCCCAATTCTCCAAATATAAGGAAAAACTTGGAAAAAATTGAGCATACCCATGTTAAATACACACCCATATACAACAGTCACCCCCAACTCTGAGTAACATGAGAGATGAGCATTTATGGTGTTTTTGTCATGCAAGTCTGTGCTGTTCAAAAGACGAGGCATGAGCAAAATGGACAAGCTCTGAACTCTTTTAAAGTCTTCAGATCTTCAGTACACAACTAATACTGAAATTTGGCAGTTTTTGGTGGCTAAAATTCTTTAAGAAAGCTTAACAATCTATATTATACCTACAGATGTGCCTTCAAATCCTTTTATGTTAAAACTAAATGTTTCCTGAATTAAAGAATCAACATTTCACCTTATTTTTAATTTAATTTGAATTACATCTATTTCAATTCAGAACTGACCATGTTATAATGCTAAAATGATGGTCTTCTAAGTGAGCTCTCTTCACTATGAGAATATGTGTCTTTTGTGGGTACCTTTCCTTTCTATTTACTTTTCCGTAATCCTATAGACATCTCTAGTTTTGGTACTCATTGCTTCAACATATTCCCATTTGCTTCAAACAATGGTTCTTTGCCATACATGACTTGAAAAATAAAATTCTGAGCTTTTGAGCATCGTAGAGAGCAGAGAAACAAAGATTTACACACATTTATGGACATATACTAACTACCCCAAAACCAAGGGAAAAACATTGGAGCATAGTGCATCAACATAATTTAAATGCATAAGCTATAAAGTTGAAACACAAACTCCTTACATGGTAGTTCCCAAATTTCCTAAGAGGTCTCCAAAGCTTATATTCCGGACTCCCTTGGCAACCGCATTTTGGAAGACACCTTAAGACAGATGATCCAGAAGAGGCAATCATTACTAATTAGTTAATTATATTGTTACCAGGAAGGCAACCAACTTCTAATAGTAAAAAACTAGGGAGCCCCAGGCTCAGGTAGATGTAAAGAGGAAACCTGTTAAAGCTTTTGTAACGGCCTCCTTTTCCGCAGTTGGTGGAAGAAGCCTGCTAGTTAACAAATTCGTTTAGATGAGTACCATAAGTTAACAATTAATCCATCCTTTAAAATATTGCATCATCATAAATAATTTTTTCAATTATTATTGGAGGAAATTGTAATACCCAAGGGTGACAAAGTCCTTTGACAGTGCATCAAAATCACGGTTTACAAGATGGAGACAAGCTTCAATAAATCCGTCTCTGAATTCTTGTTTAAATTCACCCATCATGCCAAAATCTGGTCATAAAAGATATTAAAGGTTAGTTCTTCACTTTTATACCTATTATTAATAAACAATAATTGTTCAGTTGCTAGCTAAATGGGGAAAAACTACAAGCAAGAGGCAAATCCAAAGAAAAAGAAAAAGAAAAAACGCAAAGAACTAATACCTTAGACAATTAAACGTAGCAAGGGGATTAATAACATCAATTAGACAGATAATTTGTGGATTACCCTTTTAATGAAAAACATATGAAATAAATTAATTTTAAATTATAATTAAATGGTGGTGGAGAACAGTCACCACAACAAACCATCAACCTTCAACAGTTCCCCATATATATTTCTATTGGCAGATACTCATTATCAGGAGACTTACAAAGAGAAAAGTATTTACAAAGGAGAATGAAATGATAATTATAGGACAAAACCAGCCTAAATTTAGAATCAGCAAATTTAAAATAATAATAACAAAAAGGAAAAATGTTAACACAATGTCAAGCACAAATAAGAAAACGAAAAAGGGAAACCTTAATTTAAGTCTAAATAATCAACAGTACAATGCCTTTGAGTACGTGCAAAATTATTCACATTCAAGAGCAATACCTATATAGGCAAGTTTCCCATCATACGTGCGAAAAAGGTTTCCTGGGTGAGGATCGGCATGATAGAACCCATTCTCTAAAAGCTGATTGAATGAGCAGTAAACTCCTACCTAAGCAGCACCAGGAAACAGACATCTAGACAGTCATTAAGCCACCAAGCCAAATGATAGAGGTAATGCAGATTAATTGTTAAATAACAAAATAATAGCTTTGACAATGACCTCAACCAGGTAAAGATCCTTCACTTCAGACAACTTTTGTCCCTAGAAAAACATAAAAGTTAAAAATCAGCAAAACATCAAGTACATATACAAAAAATATACTAGGACCTTTAAGAAAGAATGACTTTTCTGGTCCCTTTTTAATGAGGCATACCATGTTACTTCATAATCCAGAAACAATGAAATTTAGTTTGAAGTATGCTGCAGTTGCTCATAGGAGGAAGAAGGAATCGATGCGGGTCATACACAGCCAATGTGGTCTTATGAGCAATCTTTGTTTTGCCATTCCAAAAACAGAAAAAAAAAAATAAAGAGATTTTTGTGCATTTCAATAAGTTATGAGAAGAATGAATAGACATTTCTTAATGATTTGATCTAGAAGAAATATCTGTCACAAGTTGTAAATCTTAATATAGACCAGCTCTAAATTCTCCATAAAAACTAACCAAAAAAAATGTAGAATGCTAAAAATTCAGTGGAAAATCCTCTCATGTTGAATGGAAAAAAAGGCAAAAAAGAAAAAAAAAACAATGGCAATGTCTACTGGAATTGCAAATAATTTTTGTTTCACAAATGCCAAGGAAATGAGATACTGTTTATGAAGCAAAGGAACCATTCAAAGCGCTCCTTTCAAGAATCAGTTTGTAATTCTTACCTCTTTAGAGAGAAAAAAAAAAAAAAAAAAAACTACATAGAAAATACCTCCACCCATTCCATAACAAGGACCCTACGAGTTGTGTGCTCCAAATACATGTTTGGAATAAAAACATCTTTAATGCCACTGTATAGACGTCTGTTTAAGCAAACAGCGGATAATGATTAGAGCTTTAGAGACACCTTAATAAAGAAAAAAATAAAGGGTAAGCAAAATATGGATATGAAGTAATGAGAAATAAACAGATTGAAGAGTAACATTCTTGACAAGAAGATGAAAGACATACATTGAGAACTTCAAACTTTCAAAGTAAAAAGAACTAACAACTCATGAGAAATAACTAACTAGGTAGAATTTTTTTTTTTTTGAACTATGACATAATTTCTTCAAGAATATTACAAGAATCTCCCGTTGTCTATCAGCTTCAAGTGAACTACAAACTTCAAATCAGTAGGTGAGAAGTATGCCTGGAGGAAAGAAAGTATTAATGCAACTAGGCATACCCATATGAGGAAATGACTGAGTCCATTAAATATATGGTTTTCCAAGAAAAATTTTACAAGGTGGGAGCAGTATGAAGCCATTGGATTGCATACTGAAGGATTCAAGACAATGTACACACACATGCTGAGGTGAAAAATGATTGCAGATTGCTGAGAAGTCAGAACCAAAGCAAGGCATGTTTTATTAGAAAACCTATTAAATCCATATACAACTATAACGCCGGTATGTGTGTGAGCATGAGGGACAGAGGCAGAGGGAGAAGGTGGGATCAAAGAAGAACTAAAAAACTGGAAAGTGTCACAGCTAGGAATTAAGCTCCACATGTTGAGGTAGATGAGATACTAATTGGTCATTCATATAAACCACCATCTTACAAATTTGGATCTTCCAGCTGGATAAAAGTAATGACTTATGTAGATCAAGTACCACAAGCTATGTTACTCGCAGGCTAATGATTTTTACCTGACCTATTCTGTCCTTGTAGGGACTCAGGTTTTCAGTCCCCAAATAAATATAGAAAAAGAGGTAGAGGGAGCAGTTGACTAAACAAAAAGGACCATAGGTCTGCATTCTATTGATATAAAGGTAACTTAAGCCGATAAACTATATCCAAGTGACTAATATAATTATACAAATTACTCCAATCAAAGTTCAATTGACACTAATCCAACCTTGTTTAGCAAAGTCAACTAAGAAAGCAGACAACAAAGCAGAACAAGGAGATAAATTGTCATACAATTTAGCCATTAAAATTTTGATGTCATGGGGTACCTTTAATGATGCTCTTACCTAAACTTGAGTCCATTATTTGCTTCTTTCCTATAGTCCATCTCCTGCATTCAATGTGATTCACCTGTATTCAATATGAAGTTCTAAGCATATTCATCAGAGAAGCAAAAGTTATCTCAACTAGTTTGGGATAAAAGCTTAGGTGAGTTGAGTAGATATTCACATTTTATGATGATAAAATAAATGCATGTTTACCACAAAGACAGTTTAGTAATAAGTAAATTTTATAGAGAAAATGGTAATCCCTAAAATATGAAGAATGCAATAAAGAACGAAAATAAAAGAATGTTCCTCGAAGTAAAAGAGGTAACAAATATTTTGTTCATGCTACTTCTTAACATTCACTATGAGAAGATTTCAGAAGTTGAACTACAAATATTTGACTGAGCAGTTTCAAATAGAAGAGAAGTTATCTCATATACAATTAACTATTATACAGATGACTTCAATGTAAGATATTTATGTTTGGTTCTACATTAAGGCTTTGTTTGGTAGGATAAACAGAAAAATGGAAAGATGGAAAACATATATCGTTTTCTTTCCATTGTTGTGCTTGGTAGGAAAGATGAAAAAGTAGAGTGAAAAACTAATGTTCTTTCCATCCAATGCTTGGTAGAGTTGAAAAAGAAAGGAAAGGAAATGAAAATTAATATTATTTAGCCTTATATGCTCCATAAGCTAGGACAAAAAGGTAAAATCTAAACACCGATAGACAATCTTGTAAATATGCAACACTTGACTCACACCTCCCCCTTTTTCTCCCCTCCTATCTTTCCAATTTGGAATGATTTGTTTTTGTAAATAAGGGTGGAAAATGGTCATCTTTCCTATTTTCTTTTCTCTCCTTTTTCTCTCATACAAAACATTATTTCTTTCCACCTTTTCACCATCTCATTTCCATCCTCCCACTCTTCTATCATACCAAGAAAAACCTAACCTCTGAAGAATGACAATAGCAAACATATTTTGACCACTCCGAAAGGCACTACTAGAAAATTGCAAAACCCTTTGAAGTTTTATTCGTCAAAACATCCAAATTAAACCAACTGATAATAGATTGGGGGGGGGGGGGGGGAACATAGATATAAGGTCACAATAAACCCAAATTAAAACTCTGGGATGATAACACAACTTAAAAACGATCCTCACAGGGAAGCCCAACGAACAAGTAAGAGAAATGGCGACAAAAATGGATCGATGAAAAATGTTGGCTCCAATAACATGACAAGGCCTCCAACCTTAAACCAATTGATAGCATTATAATAGAAGAAAAGGCCCAATTTGAATAAAAGGTCACAACCAACCCCAAAATAACCAATGTAGGATAGCACAAATTTTCATTTGTTCTAATATATTTCTCATAGCTTTTAGATCCATTACATGATATCATTTAGGTTCATCGAGAAGGAAAATCATGAAATAAAATGGAGTCTTTAGAAGGTGAAAATTGCACAAATTTAACATCCATTTATCCATTGACTTTTAAGTTGATGAAGCTTTTATAATTCTATAGTGATCAAGTCCTTGGTTCCTACAACTTTATTCATGAGATATATGGTCCCAACAACTACTATAGATATTCCTTGTATTTGTTTCTTCCTCTCCTAAGGATATGAGTAAATAAGTTGAGAGGAATTTCAAGCAGTATAGTTGCTCTCCTGAAGCTGCATTTATAAAAGAAAACCGTTTGAGCCACCCTTTCAAACAACTTTGACAGCTTTGATTCCAATCATTGAAGAAAGCTCATGCTTTAAAGAATGAACACATATTGACAACACTTAGGCATCTAATGATCTAAGATTTTAACAGGTCCCTATTCAAAGGAAGATCTAAACCCTCGCATTATAGGCCATAACTACAAAGATATTTTGCAAAAGAAGGTTAGAAGCTGCGTGCAATAACTAGACAGTAGAGTTAAAGCACACTTAAGGAGAAAGAAATTAATACATACCCGAAAAAGACTTGATGCCCACTCATCAACGACTGCCTGAATACAGGACAGATTTCTTGGTTAATACCAGCTAATGAATAATAAGCAGAAATCCATAGTAAACTACATAGGCTGAATTCAAAACCACATTTGCCAGGAAATAGAATCTACTCAACAGCTTACTGCAGAGCAATACACAGCCAGTAATATATTCCAAAATTACCTGAAGATCAGTATTAAATTTACCAGCTTTCTTAACCACCCCTGCTAGAAAGCGCAAGATCAATATGTCTAAGGAAATTGCAGCTTGGACTCCAGGCCTTTGCACTTTGACAGCAACAACCCGTCCACTACGACGTAGCCTAGCTTGATATACCTACTTGAGAGAGAGCACTGAGTTTGGTTTTCTAAGATATATTTCAAAACACCCTCTGAAAGAAAGAAATTACAAAACAAAGAGGTAGGATAAGAATATAACCAGATACAAACCTGTCCAAGGGATGCTGCAGCAACTGGCTCTGGTGAAATCTCAGAGAAAAGCTCATCTATCTGTAAACCAAGTTCTTTCTCTATAGTATCAAGAGCAACTTCAGTAGAAAACGGAGTTATTCGGTCTTGCAACAATGAGAGTTCATCTAAATATGATGGTGGTACCAAATCCTGCAAAAAATGTATCTTATAAGGTTCTCATATTGAAAATGAACACAGCACATAAATAATACATGATGCAAAAAGCAGTTAGAGCATTAAGAAAGCCCCAGATGAAGCATGCAGTTAGCTTCAGAAGGTTGCAGGAAAAGCTTGAAAAGGTTCATAGATGAGTGCTAGCTCAGTCAGATCTCACAAATATAGCTACAACAATTGCAGTCTACTTTTCAAGCATAACGCCTCAGCCAGATACCGGCACAACAGATTCTGGAAGTTTGGTGTTTCCGTAGATTGTAGAATGACCTTTGCTTGGAATGGCCAAGGTCACAAGCTTTAGGAAGTCTTATTCATTAGCCTAGCGCTCTAGCCTAGAAATACCTAAAATGAGGGTGACACAAACAAGAAGATGAAGAAAAAGCAGAGCTAGAAAGTACAAAATGGTGATCAAACATATTACTATAAGAAAACAGTCCCATGTTAATCTACCAATCCATCAATTTACCCTACAAGAGCTGCTACTTATTCTACAAGAGGCCACACTTAAAGCAAAAGAAGATGTTTGAGGAAAGTAAATGTGACAATATTTGCAGAATCAAGGGTGCAGACAATGATAAAACCATCATCATACTAAGTGATACTTAAAATATTAGAGGAGATGGAAGATAAAATTCCATATAATCAGATATCAAATTTTGCTATTAGAATTTAGTTTTCGGTGACTTGTTATCAACAAATGATGATCTCAGATGAAGTTTATCAAGTGCATCACATTCTACTGGGTTCCATTGTTTGCACCATTGCAGAGGCTATTTTCAGGTAAACACGGTAAGCGGATTGATCCAATCAACCCTCTTTTTTCTATTTCACTGTTTAGAAATTTATGCCTTGATATCTGTATTGGTGTATTAAAGTTTTCTTTAACTTCATGAAAAGAAGATTCCTTTGAAATACAAGTTATGAATTAACCAAATAGAAACATCAGCTGCTCGCCAATCCTAAGACCCTGTAATTTTGCCCCTGAAGGCACCAAGCCCAGGAATATAAAATTTTTATTAACCAAATTTAGTTTGCGAAGAAGGATACAATAATCAAGTTACTGCTTTCATTTTCAATCTTCACTTAAATTATATATATATATATATATATAGTAAAAAAATCTTATCTCTTAGCTGTAAACATAAAGGAAAAAGCACTAGGACAATATGGAAGACCGATCGTCCCACTATAGAAATTGCTAGTAAAATCAAGTTAAACAGCTTAATATAAAGTTTTTAAGCTATTTTTTGGCCTTAGAAAGCATATGACTACTGAACAACACTTTAGTTTCTGTAATGTTCACAGGACATTCAAAAACCCAAAAGAATGAAGTTTATCAATAATTAAGAATGCATCTGAGCATCATATAAAATCATTATAGTAGAAAAGCCCTTTCCTACAGTTTGGAAGCATATAATAACAAGAAGGCTCAGGCTAAAATCAAGTATCATAAACTAAAGAAGCATATGTAGTACCAGTATGCATCATAAGTTTAAAGGAAGAATGGAAAGCAAGACAAAATTGATGTAGCATGTGAAACTTATTGCCTAAATGATATGAAAACTTACAGGTCGAGATGAAACAGCTTGAGCAATTTTGATGTAGGCCTATAAAGCAGAAACAAAGAAAACTATTTAACTAAAATCAGAACATAAACAAAATCACAGGTAATTCAAAGTGATTAGTAATTTAGATCCAAGTACAAGGGTTTGCAATGGTTTTTGTACTAGTACAAAGAAAATACACATTAAAAAGACAGTATGGCAGAAAGCCCCATAAAATTCTCTGCAAGCAAATAACATTTTTACAGACAACTTTTCCAAGATAGATTCAAGACAGGCCTAGAAAGAATTAAAGGAGCAGTGTCTTTTATACCTTTTTTTCTTCTACAAATAAACAAATATAAAACTACAACATCAGATGTGAAAGCATTTCGAACAGGGACTTGTTTATTGTTATAAGTAGAAACCTACACTTATCTGCACATTTATGCAATAGCTGCATAAACTACTCCTGTGGGTAAAACATGAATGTAAAGTTTAAATCACATTTTATAAGAAACTATATCATGATTTTCAAGATTCTCAGTAGACAATTAAAGTAGAAAAGCTTTTACTTCCTGTTGACACTCCCCTTTTTTCCTTTTTTCTTGACGTCATTTCATTAGCTGAAAATTAAAATAAAGACACATGCCCATTCTCTAAAACGTAGTGAACCTTTTCTGCAATTTTTTTCCACAAATATTTTACAAATTTACTCAATAGGCTATACCATTAAACTTGTTCAAGTACTGATGAACTGGATATTTGAGAAAAACAAATTTACAAAAATGAAGTATTATTGAGTAGAACAAAATTCTAAATTTTATTAGTCTCCATGAACGAAGCTAATTAATGATACAGAACAACCCTGTAGCCACTGGTCTATAAGTACCAGTCAAACAGACGACCGATTAGATCATAAAAAGAACCAGTTAATAGAGAAACTCGAAGAAATTTAAAACTTTCCAAGCTTAATATGCAAGGCAAACACTCCTCAATTGAATAAATGTACAAATAACCCAATTTTGAAAATAAAATACCGGCCCAAGTTCCACCAGAATGTTGCGAAGCTCAGCAGCTCTAACCTGCAACTCAGCAAAAAGAGTATATTGCAAAGACGATCAGGAAAATCAAGATTAAATGAAAACTTAAAAACTTTAAGGTTCCATTGGTTGAAAATAATATTTTTGAATAATAAAAAAAATTAGAATTTTAACTTTTGTGAATAAAAATGCATAATTTCACTCACTTGTGGAATAATTATAGTTAGAAAACGGAGTCAACTAAATTCGATTTCAGCATCAATTTTGAGTCTACTTTAAAGTTGAAGAGTAAGTAAAAGTCGTAACCTTGAACATTTGATCGGATCGTTCCATGAGATTATCAATATATCCAACTCCGAACCATTTTCCAAAAGTAGTTCCAATTTGAATAAGCCGACGCAACAAAATCAGAGGTTTTCTTCTATAAATAGCGGCGATTCTCGACGGGCTGTAATCGATTAACGACTCAGCCTCCAAGGCACTGAGGTCGAAAAGGTAACCTGATTTCTCCGTGAAAGAATCAACTTCGAGCCTCGGGGTGGCGCGTGCAATGGTGCGTGGTGGTGGAGGCTTTGAACGGAAGTGGAGTTTTGGAGTGGCGGGAAAGGAATGGATTGGTGGAGAGGAGGAAAGGAGCAGAGGCATTTATTCTTTTTTTTTTTTTCCTTTTTCTGATGAAAATGTGAAAGAATTGAAGAAATGGTACGAACAATGGAAAAAGTGTGAAAAAAAAAAACAAGTTCCAGTTAGAATTTGTGAAGGTGGTAAGAGAAGGAAGTGTGCAGGACACTGTCTCTCTTGTGGTCCTTTAATATTATATCCATCCTTTTTCTTTTTTTTCTTTTTTTTTTAATATTTTGTTTGTTAATCTTGATTTTTATTGGCATTTTCATTTTTTTCCGGAAAAACATACATAAATACAACAAAATATTCATGTACCAATTGTATTGCATCTTGCTTAAAATCTTATCTTGTTTAATTGTCCATTTAACTTTTGAGATAAAAGAGTATTGATTATATTTTTGAATTAAACACCCATTAACATCATTTGACGAAACTTTTAAGAGATATATATTAAAATAGTATTTTTGAATAAAATGATTATTTTAAAAATTATGATAATTTATATATAGTAATTAAAACAGGTAAATATTTTTTTTTAATTAAAAGGTCGTAGCTTGAGAATAAGAAAATGGGTTATAGGTGTTAAAATTTTAATTTCAAATTTGCTAAATACTTTTTTTTTAAATGGTAACATGAATCAACTAAATTAAACTTTGGATTTAACATTTGTTAATCCTATTTACAGTAATCTTGAATTATCAAAAGTGATTAAATCACTAATTCTCATCCAAAATATAAGAAATTTTTTTATCAATAGGGTAAAGTGATTTGTAAACTTAACTATTGGCTTTGAATTGATTAAAAGTCTTGATTTGATAAAACAAAAATTTGTCTAACTTAAATCAAACTCTTTTAATCTTAAATTGAACATTTTTTCAACCTTTTATCTTGTCAAAATTCATTTAGGAACTAAAATAAAGTCTTGATTTAATAAAACAAAAATTTGCCTAACTTGAATCAAACTTTTCTAATCTTAAATTGAACATTTTTTCAATCTTCTATCTTGTCAAAATTTATTTAGGAACTAAAATAAAGCAAGTTCTGAAAATAAAATGGGTCAAGACATATTTTGGATAGAAGGGATCGATCCCCTAAGGGAAGGATCGATCCTCTCCCTAGCCAAAGGGATCGATTTCCTAGCCAAAGGGATCGATTCATTTTTCTTCCAGAAGCTAAATTCGTAAAATTTTGGTAAGAACCAATCGATCCCCTCCTTATATAAATCGATTGGTTGGAGTTTTTAAGCTTACCCGATCGATCATTCTCTTAAAGTGATCGATCTTTTTTTTTTATAGAATGTAATCTAGGTTCGAAAATGCACAAAAGGGATCGATCCCCCCATACAGGGGATCGATCACCTAGGTATGGGATTGATTGCTTTCTTGAAAAGATTGATCTATTTTTTACATAGAATGCTATCCAGAAAAAAGATCAATCCCCCATATAAAGGATCGATCACTCAAGAAATGGATCAATCAGCTACACTACCGATCGATCGGGTAAGCTTTTTAAGGCACGAATTTGGGCTTTCTTATAACTGACCCAATTGATCCCCTACATAAAGGGATCATCTCCTGATGTCCAAAAACCCCTAACGACTATTTTTCTGTCTATTTTTTACAGGTTTGAAGCATTAAATGCAAAGTAGCAGCTCTCAACTCTTTTTTATATATAAATGAAGCTTTTTACTACGGATTCAAAGAATCAAGAGCTAAAACAACTTATTGCCTTCACTAACCATCTTGTTCAAGCATTCAAACCAGTTCAAAGAGAAAAAAGTGCAAAAAATTCTTCTTAGATAAGTTTTTCTCTAAATTCTCTTGTCAATGTTGTTGTATACTTCAAGTTAGCAAACACTCAACCTTAGAGAGGTTCTTTAAGTTTGTAAAACACTTCTGAAACTTTGTATTGCGAGACTGTGAGCTTAAGGAAGAGGATAAGCTTTCAGAGTTTGTGGTGTTGATTATGTAAAGCTTTGAGGAGCTAAGTTGTATTTTTTTAATAAATAGTGGATTGAACTTCTTAGCAAGTGAGGCTAAAGGAGATGACGTAGGTACCTAAAGAAAAGATCGAACCTCTATAAATCTTGGTGTCTAATTCTCTATCTCTATCTCTTGTTTACTCTCATTTATTGTGTTCAATTGCTTAGATAAATTATTTTACAGAATTTGTGCTTATTAAGTATTGATTTTTAAAAATTTTATTATTAACCAATTTACCCACTCTCTTAGTTTATTTCAAGTCTTTGAGCTCGCAATTGGTATCAGAGCTAGTACTATTTTTTGTAAGTCTAACAACCCAAGAGTGATCTTAAAAATGGCTCAAAGAAATATAATGATCAATGTGAAACAACCATCCTCAAGCTATAACAAATACAGGGGGCAACAAAAGGTATGTCTCATGACAAATGAAACAATTGCAACATCTCTTAGAAGTAAAGGCCATTCAATTATAAGACCTCATTTCTTTGTTGGTGACAACTATTCTTATTGAAAGATTAGGATGAGGTTATTTATTCAAGCCAATGATTATGAAGTTTGGAGGGTCATTGTAAATGATCCTCAAATTCCAATGAAGATGGTGGATTGTAAAGATGTGATCAAGTAAAAGAGTAAATGAGATGTCAATGATCTGAAAATGGATCAACTCAATGCTAAAGCAATGCATACACTCTTTTGTGCATTGAGGCCTAATGAGTATAATAGAGTTTCTTTGTGTGAAAATGTAAAAAAAAAATTAAGATAAGTTAGCTGTCACTCATGAAGGTACAAATCAAGTGAAAGAGATAAAAATTGGCATGTTCACTCATGATTATGAGTTATTCAAGATGAAACTAGATGAAACCATTATTGAAATGTCAAATTATTTCACTGACATTATTAATAGTTTAAAGGCTTTTAAGAAGACTTACTCAAATATGAAGATGGTGAAAAAAATTTTTAATAGTCTACCAAAAAGCTAAAAAGCCAAAGTGACAGCTATTGAAGAGTCCAAAGATCCTCACATTCTTTTTAAATGAACTAATAGGTTCTCTCCTTGCTTATGAGATGAAGTTCAAAAGGGGATAAGAACCAATCAAAAAATGTGGCATTGCTCTTAAATCAACCTTTCAAAAAGATGAAAAAAAATCTTGGACAAGAAGAGGATGATGAAGATGAAGAGATGACCATGTTTACAAAGAAATTCAAAAAGTTCATGAGGCTGAATAAGTCTTAAAGTAGAAGAAAGACCACAAAGGGAAATGATTAAAAAAAAATCAAGTAGAAAAGAAAGGGATTAGATTATTTGTTATAAATGCAACAAATTGGGTCATATTAAATTTGATTGTCCTTTGTGAAAAAAGTAAAATATGACAAAGCCACAGAAAAAGCAATGGTTGCAACATGGAGTGATAGTGACTTCTCCAAAGATGAATCAAATGAGGAGAAAATAGTCAATCTATGTCTCATGGCTCTTAATAAGCCTAAACTAACTTCTAATCTATATGATTTAAATTCATACACATTTAATGAATTGTAAGGTGCTTATGATGAATTAGCCATAGAATTTGATAACATGAACATGAAATATAAAAAAATGATCTTTAAGTTGAAACTAAAAAATGAACTTTTGACTAAAGCAAAAGATGACTTAGAAAAGAAAGTTGAGCTCTTAAAGTTGAATGTCAATGATTTAACTAAGAAAAATAAGAATTTGCATAACTCATTTTCTAGATTTTATATGCGAAATCAAAAGCTCAATGAAATGTTTGAAACACAAAGAGCATTCTTTGATAAAAATGGATTAAGCTATAATGGTGGCAACAAAGATACTCATTTAAAGAATTTTTTTGTTAAGCCAAATTATTCATCTAGCATATGTGCACGTTATCATAAATTTGGTCATTCTATACAATTTTATTCTTTAAAGAAAATTACTTATAGAGGTAAGTTAATTAGGAAAGTGTGGATTCCAAAAAGAGTTAGCACATCTCAAGATGAGATTACTAAAATGAAGTGGATTCCAAAAGGCACAAAAATTGTTAGTACTAACATTCAAGGACCCAAGAAAGTTTGGGTACCCAAAATAAAAATTTAATTGTGTTTTTATAGGTGGATGAGTATTGCTACAAAGCAAATTCAAGTAAGAACAATCCATGGTACCTTGATAGTGGATGCTCAAAATACATGACCAAAGACAAAACTCTTTTTAAGGACTTAAAAGCTAAAAGTGGAGGAAATGTTACATTTGGTGACAATTTTAAAGGCCAAATTGAAGGGATTGGCTCCATTGGTAATAATTCTTCTACTACTATTAAAAATGTTTTACTTGTAAAAAGACTCAAGCATAACTTACTTAGTATTAGTCAATTATGTGACAAAGAATTTAGAGTTGTGCTTGAATCCATGTGCTGTCAAGTAATTGATATCAAAACTGACAAACTTATTTTTGTTGGACATCATCAATGAAACATTTATGTGGTGCATCTAGATGATCTTTCCTCTAAAAATGTTTATTTTATAGCTCAAAAAGAAAATGAAAGTTGGGTTTGGCATAGAAGACTTGGACATACAAGTATGCATGTAATTTCAAAACTTTCTCAAAATGATTTAGTTGTTGGTTTACCAAAATTGAAATATGAAAATGACAAAGTTTGTGATGCATGTGCTTAAGGAAAACATAGAAAGATATCTTTCAAACCTAAGAATTGTATTTCAACTACTTTATATTAATCTTTTTCGTCCTACTAGGATAATGGGTCTTGGTAGAAAATAATATAGATTTGTTATTATTGATGACTTTACTCGATTCATATGGGTTTTCTTTTTGCATTTAAAGAATGAAGCATTGGAAAAATTCATCACTTTTAGTAAGCAAATACAAAATGAAAAGGCTATTCAATTTTTAGTACTAGAAGTGATCATGGAAAAGAATTTGAAAATTTTGGCTTTAATGTGTTTTGTAGTGAAAATGGTATTAGCCATAATTTTTTTGCTCCTAGAACTCCTCAACAAAATGGGATAGTAGAAAGAAAAAATAGAACTTTAGAAGAAATGGTTAAAATCATGCTTTGTGAAAATAATTTACCCAGATATTTTTTAGCGAAGCCATAAATACTTCTTGTTATATTATAAATAGAGCTATGATTAGGCCAATTTTAAAGAAAACTCCTTATGAACTTTTTAAAGAAAAAAGGTTTAAAATAAGTTATTTTCATCCTTTTGGTTACAAATGTTTGGTTTTGAACAATAAAAAAGATGATCTTGGAAAATTTGATGCAAAAAGTGATGAAAGGATTTTCCTAGGATATTCTTTAAATTTAAAAGCCTGTAAAGTCTTTAATAAAAAAATATTAGTTATTGAAGAGTCTATACATGTTATCTTTGATGAATCTAATCCACTTCCGATAAAGGTGCCTCTTGATGATGATGATATAGTTATACTTTAAAAATGTATCAATGATGTATCACATGACATTGAAGAAAATATACAAAAAAAAGATGATGAGTTTCTAGAAGAGCCACAACATATAGAGAAACAGCTAAATCATTATAGAGAAAGGAGATATGTCAAAGATAGTGAGATTATTGATGATCAACTGAATGGGTAAGAATTAAATCTTCTTATAACGTGTGTAATTATGTTATTTTCCTATCATATATTGAACCCAAGAATATAGATGAACCCTTAGGAGATGATCATTAGATATTGGCCATGTAAGAATAATTGAACCAATTTGAAAAAAGTCAAATATGGAATTTTGTACCTTGGCATAGTAATCATCTCACTATAGGCACCAAAGGGATTTTTAAGATAAAATAGATGAGCATAGAAATGTTGTTAGAAATAAAGCTAGGTTGGTAGCTTAAGGGTACAATCAAGAAGAAAAAATTGATTATGATGAAACCTATGCCTTAGTTACAAGGTTAGAAGCCATTAGAATGTTGCTTGCATTTGCATGTTTCAAAAATTTCAAGCTTTTTCAAATGGATGTCAATAATGCATTTTTAAATGGTTTTATAAATGAAAAGGTGTATGTAAAGCAACCTTCCAATTTTGAAAATCGTAAATTTTTAAATCATGTTTATAAATTGACAAAAGCTTTATATGGTTTAAAACAAGCTCTTAGAGCTTGGTATGAAAGATTATCAAAATTTTTAATTAAAAATGATTTTAATAGAAGAAAGGTTGATCCTACACTCTTTATTAAAACAAAAGAAAATGACATTCTCATAGTACAAGTTTATGTTGATGATATCATATAGGTGCTACTAATGAGGTTTTTTGTCAAGAATTTGTTAAGATCATGCAAGGTGAATTTGAAATGAGTATGATAGAAAAACTTACATTCTTTTTGGGATTACAAGTAAAGCAAACAAAAGATGACACTTTCATCAATCAAGCCAAATACATCAAGGATTTACTCATAAGGTTTGGATTGAAAGAATCAAAGCCTTACTCAACACCTATGAGTACTTTAACAAAACTTGACAAAAATGAAAGAGGTAAATATGTTGACTCTAAATTATATAGGTCTATGATTGGTTCATTATTATACCTTACTGTAAGTAGATGGGACATAATATTTAGTGTATATTTGTGTACTAGATTTCAATCATCACCTAAAGAATCACATTTATTTATTGTCAAAAAAATTTTTAGATACCTTAAAGACACCCTTAATTTAGAATTAAAAAGGTTCATTTTTGCTTTACATGCTTTTGTTGATGCGGATTTTGGTGGTTACAAAATTGATAAAAAGAGCACTTTCAGTATTTGTCAATTGTTTGGAAATATGCTTATATCATAATTCTCCAAGAAACAAAATAATGTTGCTTAATTCACAATCGAAGTCAAATATGTAGCGACTGGTAGTTGTTATGCTCAAGTTTTGTGGATTAAGCAACAATTGGAGGATTTTGGAATTACCATGGATCATTTTCCCATTAAATGTGATAATACTAGTGCCATCAATTTCACTAAAAATCTAATTCAACATTTTAGAACCAAGCATATTGAAATTAGACATTACTTTATTAGAGATCATGTTCAAAAAGGTGATATTGTGCTTGAATATATTGATACCTTATATCAATTGGCTGATATTTTCACAAAACCTCTTGATAAGGATAGATTTTATGCAATTAGAGGTAAAGTTGGTATGATTAATGCTCCTTAAAATGAATTTTTTGATGGCATGATAAACGTTGCTACCTTGGTTGATTAAATGTATGTTTATCTTAATTTTTTAATCTTGTGTATGATTGTATGATGCATATTTGAATGTTCATATTGCATTGCTTTTAAATTATTTTTAAAAAAATGCTACAACAAAAACTAATCGATCCCTTTTAGATCGAATCGATTGGTTATTCTTCCAGTAGCAAAATTAATAGAAAACATTAAGGAACTGATTGATCTCCTTTGGACTGGATTGATCAACTTTCCATCTAGTAGCCAAATGGCATGGAAAATATGAGGAACCAATCTATCCAATGCAAAACCATGCCCAATCGATCCCCCTTCATAATTGATCAATCAGGTCATGCATAATTGGCACTCTTCTCAGCATTTTGGCTTGTCAAAATCGAAGTTTCCTTCTCTTTAACCAATCATTCCAGCCCTTTCATCTGTTCTTCTTCTTCTCAAACATATTCTCTTCAAATCCTAAGAATTTTTACTCCATTTCCACTCAAAATTGATCACTTTTAACCAAAATCTTTTATAAATTACTTCATTTCTACTTAGTTTCTTACAAAAATCCTTCTTAAAAATCATCAAATCACATAAAAATCTTCACTCCTTATTCTCACTCTAGAAAATTGATTCTCTTTTAAAACTACCACATTTATTTATCTTTCTTGTCTCTATCAAATATATTCTACTACCTATCATCTACAATCATCAATTTTCTCATTAATTTCACCAAAGCCTACCTATTTCAATCCCATTATTCTCAAGGCTTCAAAGACAAGGAGGAATCCTCCAAGAGAGGCTTTTAGTTCATCAATGAAGCTTTTATTCAATCAAATTTTATCAATCCAAATGCAAAGAAAAGATATGAGACCCACTTTGGTCACAGAAAAGTTAAGCATGGAAAGGTAATCTCATTGGAATTCCTACAATCTATAGATTTTCTTATTTACATGTATTTGAGAGATTTGGATGGATGAATTATTTGTGCATGGATGGACTTTTATTTGAAAATCTAGTTAAGGTATTCTATAGCAATGATAGTGAATTGAAGGGTCACATAGATATTATTCTGATAGATTTAGAATCTATGTAATGGGCAAAGAAATTATAATTACTAAGCAATTGTTAACTGAAGCATTCATGCTAGATGATGAGATAGACACCAACACTAGGTGTGATTTATTGGAACTAGCTCAGGACATATTTAGAAATGGCAATTTAAGAGTTATTCCTACTCAAGCCTCTAAACTGTTAATGCATGATAGGTTGTTACACCTTATTGTCACTCATATATTGGTACTTTTTGACACTTAATACTTAACCATTAGAAAGTAAGATTACTGGTGGATGTATAAGATCAAACATAAAAAAAAACTCAATTTGATGCATTTTATTTTCAATAATATGATGAGGGTAGTGCAAAATAGAGACTACACCTTGGTTTACAGGTTTGTAATTAGTAATCTTTTGAAAAAATTGAACATTAATACTAGAAGAGATAAAGAGATGGTGTTCAATGATCCATTTAGTGTTCTTGGTGCTCTTACTATGTATAGAATATGATACATTCAAAATGCAGTAGGTTTATGGGTTAGAAAAACTGATATTGGGGTAATGCAAGAAGAGAGAGAAGAGTATGAAATTTTAGATATCCTAAGAGCATTTACCTCATAATTTCAAAGAAAACTTTCTACCCTACCATTTGATGCCCAATGAGCTTTAGAAATACTTATGCTTCAAATGAACAGTTTACATTCAGTAGTTGAAATTATGAATTCTCGATTAGAAAACATGGAAGAAACTCAAAATGAGCTAGTTTCCCAAGTTCGTCACGTTATAATTGATATTGAACAAATACAGTCTGCACAATAGCACATGGGGTAGCATTTCCTCATTCTCCACCTCTTCCTCAATGATTCTTTCTAGTGCCATTCCTCATATGTTTTTCTATATTTTTTTATGTTGTAAATTTATCTTTAAAAACACTTTGCATTATGGTTTATTATCAAACTTTGGTACTTGATGTTTATATTAATGAAATCTATCTTTCATATTCATTATGATATTTGCTATATCACTTTGAAATTTGGCTTGTGAAATTATGGCTTGTGAAATTGATATATTGCTTGATGATTAGTATATTGCTTGACATTGAGATTGGTATGAACTTAGGTTGTCAAATTAAGTTGGTATGGCCTTAAATTGATTGCTATCTCCTTTTGGTTGACTTTATGCTTTTTGTTATGACAAAAAAAGGGAGAGACAATGGTATAAAAATTTTTTATTTGATTGATGATCTTGGTGGTATGAAAATAGTTTATTTAATGATCTTGATGGTATTGATGATCTTGATGGTATGAACAAATTTCTACTTGATGATATTGACGTTGTTTTTGTTCTTAGGTGTTTTAAAATCTCTTACCTTTTTTTTTTATGCTTAAACTCAAGGGGAGCTTGTTTTTCAAATAGAAAAATGTTTTTAAGCAATTTTTCACTAGGTTTTGTCATATAAAAAATGAGGAGATTGTTGGCCTTGAATTGATTAAAAGTTTTGATTTGACAAAACAAAAATTTGCCTGACTTGAATCAAACTCTTTTAATCTCAAATTGAATATTTTTTCAGCCTTTTTATCTTATCTTGCCAAAATTCATTTAAGAACTAAAACAAAACAAATTCTCGAAACAAAATGGGTCAAGGCATATTTTGGATAGAAGGGATCGATCCCCTAAGGGAAATGATTGATCCCCTCCCTTATCTGATTGATCTCCTAGTTAAAGGGATCGATCCATTTTTCTTCCAAAAGCTAAATTCATAGAATTTTGGCAAGAACCAATCGATCCCCTCCCTATAGGGATCAATTGGTTGGGATTTTTAAGCTTACCTGTTAGATCCCTCACTTAAAGGGATCGATCTCTTTTTTATACAGAATGTAATATGGGTTCGAAAATGCACAAAAGGGATCGATTTTCCCATATAAGGGATCGATCACCTAGGCATGGGATCGATCATTCCCTTAAAGGGATCGATCTATTTTTTACACATAATGTTATCCTCGTTTAAAAATCCAAAAAAGGGATCGATCCCCCACATATGGGATTGATCACCCAAGGAATGGATCGATCAGGTACACTACCGATCGATAGGGTAAGCTTTTTAAGGCATGAATTTGGGCTTTCTCATAACTAACCCAATCAATCCCCTACATGAAGGGATCGATCCCTTGATGCCTAGAAAACCCCGATGATTATTTTTCTATTTGATTTTTTAGAGGTTTGAAGTATTAAATGCAAGGCAATACTCTCAATTCCTTCCTACATATAAATGAAGCCTTCTACTATAGATTAAGAGAATCAAGAGCTAAGAGAACTTATTGCCTTCACCAACCATCTTGTTCGAGCATTCAAAACAATTCAAAGAGAGAAAAATATAGAAAATTCTTCTTGTATAAGTTTTTCTCTAAATTTTCTTGTTAATATTGTTGTGTACTTCAAGTTAGTAAACACCCAACCTTAGAGAGTTTCTTTAAGTTTGCAAAACACTTCTAAAACTTTGTATTGTGAAATTGTGAGCTTAAAGGGGAGGATAACCCTTAAGAGTTTGTGGTATTGATTGTGTAAAGCTTTGAGAAGGTAGGCTGTATTTTTTCAACACATAGTGGATTGAACTCTTTCGTAAGTGAGGCTAAGGGAGAGGACGTAGGTGCCTAATAGAAAGATCGAACCTTTATAAATCTTGGTGTCTAATTCTCTATCTCTATCTTTTGTTTACTCTCATTTATTGTATTCAATTGCTTAGATAAATTGTTTTGCAAAATTTGTGCTTATTAAGTATTAATTTTTGAAAATTTTATTATCAACCAATTCACCCCCTATTAATTTATTTCAAATCTTTAAGCTAACATTAACAATAGTCAACATCATCTATTTAATATGAGAATTAAAAACTTACGTTTTTCAAAAATATAATTATTTTATATTTTATATTAATATTTATTATAACAATTTCAAAAATAATTTATGCTTTCTTTTACCATGTTTAAAATTTTTTTTATATATAATATAATATAATATAATCTTTTTCTTTTTCTTTTATTATTATTATTATTTTAATATTAGTTATACTTTCTAATTCAAATATTTTTTACACAATGTATATCATAAAAATGATTTGATTTCAAATTTACTTGATCATCTTAATAATAAGATCATTTCGGTGATTTAATTACCATAATGATCTTAAATATAATATCAAATATTATCTAAAATAATAAATTAATTCTAATGATAAAAATTCAAATTCATAATATTGATCAATACCTTAAAATAAAAGAAAACAAATTAATGATTAAAGTTTCTTATGTCAATGAAGTTGTTTCATTAATGTATGCTATGATGTGTGCTAAACTATACATTTGTTTTGCTATTGGAATGATTAGTAGATGTCAAAGCAATTTTGAATATGCTAATTGGAATACTGTTAAAAAGATTTTTATATATTTCAAAGGATCTATGAATTATGTTTTTTGTTATCATAGTGATTATCTAAAATTGACCAAATATATATTGATAGTAGTGATGTTGATAAAAATAAGCATAAATTCACATGTGGCTATATTTTCATATTAAGATGCAAAAAATTTTTTAGTGTAGTAAAAAACAAACAGGTGTCCCTTTATCCATCATAAAGTTAGAATATATTGCTTGCACATCAATAGTACAAGAAGTTATTCGATTGCAAAGATTTTTATGAAGTTTGAGTATTACTACAATGCTAATGAAGTTGTTGTAATACATTATGACAATATGACAGCTATAACTTATGCAAGGAATGTTAAATATCATGTCAAATCCAAACGCATTGAGAAAATATCATTTCATAAAAAATATTATTGTGCAGGACAAACTATCCTTATTTATATTTCAACTAAAGACATGATTGCATATTCTTTTACCAAATCACTCTCTTGTGATATTTTTTGTAAACAGTTGTTTATATTTATGTAAGATTTGATCTGATGTATTATTGGATAAAATTTTATTAATGAGATATTAGATATATTTTTAAATTGTTTAATTTAAATTAGTGCATTTTATCATATTCTTAGTATAGAATGTCACTGAACTTAAATCCCTCTTCATACATAGATGATAGTCTTGATACTTTAAGGCATGAAGGATGAGATTATGATCAATGTAACATTATTAATGAGGAGTTGGTAATTTTATTAGCTCTTAGTGAGTAAATAAATTAATTATTTTAATTGTCGCATTGAAGATGAGACTATTACTATTAGTTGAAGTTGAAAAAGTTTCACATATCCATAAAGCTTGTATGGTTAGGTGAGAGTTTCTTAGGTTATACTATAACAAAGCAATAGTTTTAAGATTCTCAGGTAAATATTTGAGTAATATGTAAGCCAAAATCATATGGTGAAATATATGACATGCAATTAGTGAAAGTTTCACCATATATAGCGTATATGTTATATTATGTGTTCTATTTTGACCAATATTAAAAGAGTGACTGAATGGATCTTTGCTTAGTTAGTGTGCGAGATTTTTAGATTTCATAACATTTTTACCTTGTGTAACTTAAAACTATGTCATAAAGTTAAGACTTTATGTTGTTACTTTAGTACATGTATCAAATGACCATAAGTGATTCAGTTCATCAAATTAGAAAACAATCAAATTTAAGTGGAGTAACATGAGCAACTAAAGAAAAACACATTGTTTTCACATTTTGATGATTACGATTCATTGTTAGGGCAAACATATTATTTTCGCATTTTGATGATTGTGATTCATATTGTTAGGACGATTATGATTGTGATTCATTGTTTTTGATGATTGTGATTCATTGTCAGGACAATTATGTGAAACTAAGTGTTTGACATAAATATGAACACAAATACAATAGATAAAAGATCAAATTTACGTTTATTATATGTTCTTTATGAAGGATTAGATATGTTTGATCTTAATGTTAATATAATTAATTGTGGTGCTATATACATAATTATAGTGTTTTATAATTTTATGATGACTTGATATAACAACCTCAACCGAATCAAGTACTTTTTTAGTGAAATTTTTTGTATTCTTTATTGATGTTTATAAGTTATTGTAATACATAATAATAAATAATAATTGATATTTTAAAAAAACTCTTATTAAAATTTTTTTTTCCATCAGTAATTTGATGATATCATTTGATTACTTCTAACTTTGAAATTTGAATATTTTTTAAATATTTAAGAAAGATTAAGATTAAGAATAGAAAATTCAAGATTAAGATTAAGAATAGAAAATTCTAACTAACTTTGTAATATCTTGATTGTATTATTGATTTGGTTTCATAAAAAAAGATAAGAACCAGTGAATCAAAAACAATTAATTAAGAAAAAATAAGAAAAATTTTTTTATGGAGCATGCATATCAATATTTATAAATCATACTTTTTGTGCAACTTCCAATTCCTATTCTAATAGGAATGTGACTCTTACATTTTTCGACGACAACAAAATTTCTTTGCATATGTGAGTTTTTCTCAATATTTTATTGTTAAATGATTTATAATTTTTTTGAATTAATCTGTCTATTTAACAAATACATAGAAGTTCTATCAATATGTATGATCTTAGACCATTAATGATGAATTTTCTTTTGAGTTTGGCTACTTTATTGATTCACTTACCTTTATTATGTCAATATTGATCACTAATGTTGGAATTTTTGTTCTTATTTATGGTGACAATTATATGTCTCATGATCAAAGGATATTTGAGATTTTTTATTCATATGAGTTTATTCAATACTTCAATTTTGAGATTAGTAACTAATTCAAATTCGATACAAATTTATATTTTTTGAGAATTAGTTGGAATATATTCTTAGGGTTTTAATTCACACCACCTGCGACAAACAATATTTTTAACAAATCAGATAGATGATTTTGGTTTATTATTAAAAATCTTAGGTTTTATTGGATATAGAAAAGTTTAGAATTTCAAGTTCTGTTTGAGATATTTAATAATTTAATTTATAATAATGAGATAATTTTTTATTTGTTAGTTTTTGTTTGAGATATTTAATAACTTGATTTATAATAGTGATATTCATTTTTTATTTGTTAGTTTATGTGCCCCTTTATTACTTGATACGAACACAATGCATAGTTTCCCCTTTCATGTATGGTTACCTGATACCATGGAAGAGCTTACTCCTATTTCGACATTTATGCATGTTGTCACTATGGTAATTCATATATGGTAAGAATTATCTTAAGAATTTTTTGAAAAATAGTACAAAAGTACATATTAACCCTAATTTTTGAATATTGTCCACTTACATAATATCTAAATGGGAGATGTTGAAATATAGATCGGCTTAAGAGAATTTAAACTTTTAGAATGTGCTCGGTATACAAGAATATGATAGGATAGAATAAAATGATATTATGAATAAGATTAAATTAAATAATGTCATTATATCTTGTGTTTGATGTGTATAAAGATTAAAATATGATAATTTATTTATTGATCAAAATTATCTTTCCTCAAAATTTATACAATTTAAATTATTAATGTAACTTTGAAGGATATAATAAGATATATAAATTCAATCTTATGGATAAAAAATAATTATCTCCACTTTAAGAGGATTGAATCATTTTATATTAAGAAGATACTAATCATTTTTACAATTCTATCCCTTTTTTTAAATACAAACCAAATATAATATAAGATGGTTATCATCTTATCCTATTCATCATCTTATATACCAAACATGACCTTAAGATGATTATCATCCATCCATCATCTTATGCACCAAATAAGACCTTTAAATATTCATGTAAATTAATGAGTTGAGTTAAAATTTTATATTTAATGGTTATTATATACGCACATATACTTAAGAAATTATTAATTAAAAATAGCTTATATTATAAAATTTAAAACTAAAAATTGGATGAAGAAAAAGAATGAATGAAAATTAACAAGATAGATATTTGACTATTTATGATCATACATTCAATAAATTAGCAAACACTGATTTATGTTATAGAAATTTATTTTTGATCCCTTTTTATGAAAATTAGGTATCATTGGAAAGATTGTCTCACATTTTATTGCGACATGCATTTATCTTACAAACTTTAAAAGTCAAGACAAGACAACCAAAACAATTATGACAACAAAGATACACTTTTTTTTCATCCTTTAGGCTTTAGTGCTAGAACCTAAAAGCTATGCCACATTAATATACCTAAATTTAGTGGAGGCAACTCCACATTTGTCTTTAGGACAACCACCATCAAGACACCATTTTCAAGTGAACATTTGATGTCGTCCAAGTTGGCATTCTCCGACAACTAGAATTATTTGATGAAGTTACCATGGTGCCTCTTCATAAGATGCCACTTCTCATTCTTGTTCTCTTCTTCTTTACTTCTCTCCCTACTGATCTGTAGTATGTTGGCATCTTCCACATGGACCTTTACTTCTTCTTTCTTAACCCCTGCACCTATTAAACAACAAGTTTCTTACTAGTTTGCATCCTTACAATATCATACCATTTAACTACACATCACAACCTACCAATCTGGCTTCCTTCTTTTTCATATTAGTATATATGTTATAAATATTTTTGATATTTGAACCAAAAAAAGAAACAAAGAAATTGTTTTAGGGAAAAAATTATCAAGGATTTAATAACTTAAGAGAGAAAGAAAAAAGAGCTAATTGAGAATATCAACTTGAAAGATATGAACATTCTTAATCTCACACCAGTCAACATGAGCATAAGTGAAGGTAATGGTGTCATCGCGGTTTTCACCCAGGTATTACCAAAACTAGTACAATCCCATATGTCAAATGAGAAGGACAAGCTAAATCACGAATCCAACCCTCATTTTCTTCATCCTCCACCCAGCCAAGGGCCCAAGGAAACCATATTTACTCAGTTATTACTGATCAAAATTGCTTGCCTTTACTATTTTCTACTCCCTTTCTTGTTTTAATTTTTTTGGCCAAATACGACTTGTTATAAATTTTCATTTTTAAGCAAATATCTATTTAAATAAGAAATAAATTTTGGGTGCTTTCAAGTGTCAATTTTTTGTCATTGCATGTGGGATTACTAAACATAATATTCACTTGATCACACCACGTTGACTTAATTGGTGCTAAGTATTCATACACGTGGATTGGAATAGGTGTGGATGAATTGACATTATGGACTCCACTTTTTTCCTCATAGGTTTTTCTTTCTTGAATTGTTAACATGTTAAAGAATTAAAACAATAAGCGTACGATACAAAATTTGTTTAATTAAACTTAAAAAGAAAATTACCTAAAAGGGTTTAGTAAGTATTCTATTATTATATAAATCTCTATTACTATAAATAAAAACGATCCCTTAAGGATCCTATGTTAGACACCTATCATTTTTTTTCATTTCCTTTTTTGCTTGATAGTTTTTTTACTATTTTTTAATCGATTTTTTGTTGAAGCTTCATGCAAGTTTTTAAACTTTTTTTATATCTGACACTTGTGTTTAACACTTAACTTTCGAAGCTTTTTTTTTCAGTCTTCATGATTAATGGCATTAAAGGTTATTTAAAAGATTGAAAAAGTAGGGTGAAAGACAAAAAAGTGCTTTGTGTTCTGTATTTAGGTTTGTGCTCTTTTTCTTTTATTTTAGTTTTGCCTTTTTTTTTTGTTTTTTAGTAAAAGTTTTTGTTTCTTTTGGTTATTCGATTGAATATGGTTTTTTTTTTTTATTTTCTTCGAATGGTTTTCATTTTGCAAAGTTGAATTTAGTTTTATGGAGCTAAATTGTTGAATGAGGTTTGGGTTTTTTATGTTTTTTGAATTTTTTGTATCTTATTAAAGAATTCTTTTCAATGTTATGTTTTTTTTGTCTTTAATTTATTTAAATTGTTTCTTCTAGGGTTTGCATCTTATTTTGTTCTCATTTGAAATGATATAAAAGTAGTATTTTTGGGATTGGGTTGAATGGATAGTGATTGGAATGAGATTTCTTTACGTATTGATTTTTATTTTTTATTTGACTTTTTTTTTTGAACAGGGATTGTTTAGTGCTATTTTGTGTTTAAGTTTAAGGTGAATCAATGGTTTTGTGATTGTCTTTTTGTGTTTTTAAGTTGAATGTGATTTTATTTTGTTGCATGTAATATGGTGATAGTTGTTTGAGTTGTCTTTGTTTTTAATTTGGATGTTAGTTCTGTTTGAGTTTGTGTATTTGTAAGTTTTTTTTTTTTAAAGTTATTTTTGTGTTTGATTCATTGTTGGTATATTGAGGTTAGCATATTGTTTTGTTTTGATTTGAAATGGTTTTAAAGGTTATGTTGTTTTGTTTGTTTTTTTTTTCTTACAAAAATTATTGAAGATTGTTTACTGATTACATTTAAGGTAAGTAAAAAGTTTAGTATTCTATTTTGATTGGGTTTTTAGGATAATATTATGATATTTGTTTTAAAGGTATAGTTGGAGAGCTTTGTATTTTTTTTTTAGTTTAAAAGTTGTGTTATTTAAGATTTGATTGTATAATTGATGGTTGGAATTGTTTTATGTAGGAATTGTTAAAGGTTGTTTGCTAATTAGGTTTGAGATGAGTGAAAAGTTTAGTATTTTGATTTGGTTGGGTTTTTGTGACAATACTGTGATATTTGTTTTCTAAAAAAGTATTTAAAAAAAATTATATCGGTAAAAGGATCACTTTTTGTTAAGTTTAAAGTCATGTTGATGTACTTTAAAGTTTATGTACCAACCAGAGCTGACAAGACAAACATAGCCATGATATCTATTCTACATGAGGTATGTTCTTTAGCTAGATCTTTATGGTCTTCTTTTTTAAGGTTTTACATTTCATAATTTGCTATAAAAATGCAAATGAATTATTGTTTTTGGATGGCTCCTAATGCATTGGATGTAGTTGTTTGTTGATTTTGGTAAATGGAAAGATAACATGATTATTTGACTAGAAGTAATTACGCTACTAACTCTGTTACTTTTGTTTCCTTTTATGTGTGATAGCTAAAATACTTACACAATGCATTTAAAGTAGGATAGGCTATAGTTACTGTAAGAGCTGCAAACTCTATGTTCAGTAGTGTGCAGATATATTCTAAGTTACTTCATAGTTTTTTTTTTCTTTTTCAAACTTTACAACTAGACTAAAAGAAATATAAATTATGGTTGTTTATGATAGTTTGTGCATCTAAAGTGTAGTTTATAATATGGAATTTGTGTTATCACTTATTAGTGGGATTTCTTTTATAGATTAGGCAGCATTTCAAGAATGGCTACTTGCATAAAGATGAATTTAAGATAATTTAAGATACTTTATATTGCCCCGATGAATGTTGAACCCTCCATATAATTTTTGTCCTTTCGTTGGGAGCATTTGTGATTTAGTACTTATTTCTAGTTATATTTTCTAGGCATTATAGCTTTTTTTAGAGGTTGGTGCCAATTTGCAATTGATGACAATCTAAACCCAAGTGACCACTGCATTTCTATGAAATTGGTCCAAAAAAAATTGAAGTGATTGTATATAATGATAATTGGTTATTGCCTAGAACAATTTGTGATTAAGATAATTTTCCTGTTTATAAGTACTAATGTTTCAAGACATTTTCTTTCTAGCAACAATCATTTTTCACAGTTATTTACCTTCAAAATGTTAGTCAAAATTCTATACTTACTTTCATAGCTCATCTAAGTTACTATTTTTTTAAATTTTTATGTGCAATTTTTTTGATTAAATTATTGTTAAATAATTAATTTATATTAATTGTATCTATCATTCTAAAATCAAACTCAATTACTATAACAAATCGTACAAAACAGGGCTACCTACATTAGAGCATATTAATTCTTTGACTCGGTTTATAAAATTTAAAATTTTCATCATCAACATATAAAATAGAGAAATTATTTGATATATTCTTAATAAAATTTTTTAACTTCGCAAGTTAGATTAATAAGACAATACATATTCCATTTTTTAAATTATTTTTTATTTTTAAAATATGCAATATGTGTCTACATATTAATCTCACTTGTAAAGTTAAAGAACTTTACAATAAATGTATTTAATGATTTTTTGATTTGTAGTTCAAATTTAAACTTTGAAAGACAAAAAAAAAAAAAACTTTTGGAAAGTCATCAAGTTAGCTTCAGACAAAATTGTTGCCTTTGCCTTTACCCTAGTTTTTATTTTCAATAATGTGCAAAGAAAGGCAGCTATAGACACCAAAATTTGTTCGGGTTTACCAAATGAAACCTTTTTTTAAAATTTTGTTTTAATTAATAATTAAATATAATATTAATACTTTTTATAAAAAATAAAAAATGAGAAATAAAAAGGTTTTTCTTTAAAAGTTAAAAAGAAAAAAAAAAGAATTGAGACGGGGATAAGCATGGTGCTGTGCACGGTACCAGCCTATTCACTTGTCTTGGCCACTACCATTCATAGCCTCATCAGACCTTAAACCTACATATCTGCCCCTGCACCACTCCCAGCCCTATAGCCACCGAAACGCATACCCAGAGCCCTTGTACCTTTACTTGCCCAAACTTCATAGAATTACCTACCTTACTCTACCAAGCACCTACTCTAACCACCTCTTAGACACCCAGCCCCTTAAAGCTCCTAGCTCCATCCTTAGACCAACTTTCCCATGCTTAAAAACCCTAAGGCTCCCAAACCCAAAAACCCCAAGTCTCCCATACGCAGAAACCTTAAGGCTCCTATGCCTTAAAATCTCAAATCTCTCAGACGACCAAGAAACCCTAAGTCTCCCATGCTTAGAAACCTCTTGCTCTCATGCCACAACAACCCAGTTCTTTGCATGCCCTAACCCTCAAAATTTCAGCCTCCACATATCTTATGACACCCCTCACTAGGCACCCTTAACCCTAGTCAAGCCTCAATCGATTCAGACCCCATACCCACAGACCTCAACACCTATCAAAAAGCAAACAAATAAAAAAAATAACATAATCCTCCCTATAAAGAGGAACCACCAATGTCGAGCTACTTACAAAAGAAAAAAAAATCAATTTTGGTTTAATATAATGAACGCCAAAACTTCAAACCCTGATTTACACCAATTGGGGTTATTTCCCTAAAAAAAAAAAAAAGGCAAATTCGGGCTTAGAGGATTGAAAGGAGTTTTTGGGAAAAGTTTAGCATTTTTCGGTCATCAACGACCACCAACGACGAATGGCGATTAGTAGCGCACAACCATTTTTTGGGTTTTTGGTCGGTGAGAGTTGAAAGAAAAAAAAAGAAAGAAATTTTTTTTAAAGAGAAAGGAGAAATGGGTTGAAAAAAAAGTTTACTTTTATATAAAAAAAAAACCTAAAATGATGTCGTTTTAGGCAAAGAAAGGATCTGTGCATGCCCGTGACCCAACCTAGGATCCGTTCAACTCGACCCGCAGACCAGCCTCTTTCAGTAGCCCTGAACCGATTCAACTAGACTGGACCAAACCACAGAACCGATCGAACTAAAGGTATTAGACCATTGACCGGTCTAGTTTAGATAAATTTTTTTTTTTATTTTTATTGCTATTTTATATATATTATTTATGTAAATTTTAGCTTTATTATTGTTATTTATGCATGTTTAAAAATTTTTAGAATTTATTAGAATAAATATTTGTTATTTTATAATAATTAATAATAATAATAATGATAATAACAACAATAATAAAATAATGATTTCAAAACTTTCGATTTTTTTAAATATATTTTTTAAAAATAATAACCCAAGTGTTAAATAATAATAATAAAATATATAAAATGATTATCGAATAAAATAGTAATAAGAAAATTTTTCCTGCTTAGATGTTGGAAGAAATATAATCGTGTTCTAAATAATGATAATTCCGTCTAGATGTTGAAAAATTATTAAAAAAACCAATAAATAAATTAATAATATTATTAATACTAATTTGTTATAAAAAGAAAATATATAGGATTTTTTTAAAATTAAGTTTTGAAAATCATAAAAACCAAACTTGCTTCGAAAGTCCACTTATATGTTGGGGATTTTTAGATATGTTCGTGTTTTTAAAATTCAAAACCCTCAAAACACTAAAACTAAAACCCTAAACCCTTCAAACCTTAAAATTAAAACCTTAAACACTTTAAACTCTAAAATCGAAACCTTAAATCCCAAACCTTAAAATCAAAACCCTAAATCCCAAACCCTAAACCCTAAAACTAAAACCTTAAACCTCCAAATCAAAACACTAAAACCCTAAACATTTTAAACCATAAAATCAAAATCCTAAATCCTAAACCCTAAAATAAAAACCCTAAAAATCGAAAACCCTAAAAATCGAAAACCCTAAAACTTTAAACCTTCAAATTGAAACCCTAAAACCCTAAACCTCAAAAAATTTAAAACTTTTAAACCCCCTAAAACCCTAAATCTATACTCAAGACCATTCTAAAACTCTAAGGATATGTGCAAAAATCTCAAGTGGAATAATTTATTTTCAAATGCTACCTAGACGATAGGGTATTTAAGAAATTTTATTCCATTAAATTTTTATGGGAGTCCTTAATTCGCTTCAACAATAAGATGATAAGCTTTACTAAAAAAATAATAATAAAATGAGATTTTAAATATAAATAGTTGTATCTAAGCTCTATTTAGATATTGAAGAGTCAATGTGATCTCATTATATTTAAGAGTCTATTTTTAAATTACATTTCATCACCTTGCATAACATTTATCGGCATAAATATGTCATCATATTATTGATGGCACTCATTTTGCATTTCTCTATCTTTAATTTTTACTTGCTACCTGATAATACCATCATTTACTTTCTCATATAAAGTGTTTTACAAAACAAAAAAAACACGTATTTTAAAATTATGATATTATAAAATAAAACAAAAATAACATTCCAAAGGAAATAATTCTTGGTACACTGCCTAGATGTTAGAGAGTCACTAACAATCATCTTTTACAAAGAGTGTTATTTTCATTTTAAAGAATATTGTGTTAAATCTTAAGCGAAAAGAGTTTTTTTAAATTTTGCTTAGATGTTGGAGAATTTTAAGATAATTCTTTAACTTAAAGATTTTTTTAATATTTCTAAATAAAGAATTTTAGCAAAAAAATATTTTTAAATGAAGGAAATTAGTATTAAATTTCAAATCAAAATCATTTCATCCAACATCGAAAGTAACGCATGATTAAGTGGTACCAATGTATGGGCGTTATAGGGTTGCTAATCTTTCTCCATCTTTTTGATAAACTTTAAACTCTCTTTTATAGTTTTATTAAAAAGATAAAATTTTGAATGGCTAATCATACCCTAAAAAAGATTGATAGTAACTCCCTTATTTTTTCTCAATTTTAAAATTTTTTATGTCTGACGGTTCCAAAACCATTATGACAATGATTCATTGATTAAGCTGAGTTAGATCATTATTTGAAAGATAAAGTTTTGCCAAGAACTCTAGATTTTAATATATTAGCTTGGTGGAAAAGTGGTGGACTCTATAACCTAACTTTACAAAGAATTGCTAGAGATATCTTGGCTATTCCAGTTTTTAATGTACCTTCAGAATCTACCTTCAGTAGTAGTGGCAAATTGGTGAGTTCTCATCATAATAGGCTTCATGTAAATACTTTAGAAGTACTAATGTGTGTTCAAAAGTGGTTGTTGAAAGATCTATAAGGTAATGGATTTAATAAAAAAAAATTAGTGATTTTATTACATTATAATTTAATGTATAACTTTAAATGATATTTTTTTTAGATAGCTCTTTAAAAGAAAATAATGCATATTGTGGTTTTGTTCATGATTATGTTGAAAGTGAAGAAGAGATACAATAGGTATATATTATAGACACATTGATAAAAAAATTTTATGCATTTAGTTTATGTTAACTGTTTAACATTATTGATAAGTGTTATTTTACTAATGATAAGTGTTTCTTTTATTTAATTTTGAATGGGCTTATTTTATGATGAATTTATGTGTCCATCAAGTGAAATTCTCAAAATTTTTAAGATATATCATTTAAAATATTATTTTTGCTAAAGTTTTTTTTATGATTTTTATTTTGTGAATATTTGTGATTTAGATTTGTATTTGCATTAGTGTTTATAAATATTTATTTTTGTTTTCACATGTGAATGGTTAAGTTTTTACTTAGTTTAAAAAATATTAAAATGTTTATTTTTAATGTTTTTTTAAAAATTATGGTATAGGGATTACTCATACCCATTAGTTCTTGAGGAGATAGGGCTGAATCAAGTTACAAATTCAAGAATGGGGACAAGGATACAGACAAATTTAAATTTCAAGGATGGGAGTAGGGAATGTTCTACCCCCAAACCCATTTTGTTGACATCTATAAAAAGAACCTAGAAATAAGAACAAGTGAACAACCCACAACTAGCGAGATAGCTATAACCTAGAAACAATAAACTGAGTACACAATCAAACATAGGCAATCACTGTAATACACAAAGATAAACCTAGTAAGCTAAATTATCATTAGAAACCAATACACATAACCAACAAAACATAAAATTTTCAACAATTCGAACACAATTCCTTTAAAAAAAACCACAAAAGAAAAAAAATCGACAAAAACAAAAAAAAGTTTTGGTATTTTTTATTTGAGTGTTTTAGGCAATTTCAAATTAGTGAAGGAAAGAAAGGAAAGAAAAGCATGTGGTGGTCAAACAGTGAATAATGCTAGGATCGGTGGTAATAAAAATGGTTAGAGGCTTTAAAGTTTTTCTTGTAAGATATTTTGCTAGCAAAAAGTGGGAAGAAAGAAAAAAAAAGAAAGCTAGATTGAGGTCGAGTAGTGGCTAATGAAAGAAGAATAGGTGGTGATTTTCGGTGGTTCAGACAACTTGGGTTTCTAGTTAGTCTCCTAAAAGTAAAAGAGTGAGAGGTAGCCATAAGAGAGCAAGTATGGTTCTTTGTAGCAATTTCTCATCATTTCACAACTTTGATAGTGGCACAAGTATGCTTATTTTGTCTACAAATTGAGTAAGTATGCTACTTTGTCGTAATTTCTCATACTCTTATAGCTTTGATAGTGGCATAAGTATTCATGGATCTAATATTCAAGCTACATTGAATGCCTAACTCTATTGTTTGTTAAATTGATAAGATTTTTATGCATGGGTTTTGGCATGAGCTTTTAAAAAAGTATGGAATTTTTCTAAACATCCCTATTACCCACCATCCTTAATTGAATTGAATAGGTAAATAAAAATGGTTAATTGATGTTCAGAAACCTATTTCAGATACAAAATGAGTGAAACACCAAGGGAATGGTGCAAATGGTTACCATTAACAGAATGATGGTATGACACTAATTATCATTTTGCTGTCAACATTACTCCATAAAATGTGGTGTATGGACAACCACCTCTTTTGCATTTGCCTTGCTTGGCATTGGTAAGAGACTTTTTGGTAGGAATGATAGACATGAGCTTACAAGTTAGAGAAGGTGCTATACAAAAGCTGAAGTTTTATTTACACAAGCCTTAAAAGAGGATGAAAACATGGATAACAAGATAAGAAGTGATAAGGAGTTTTGAGTGGGAGATTTGGCTTATGTCAAACTCTAGTCATATTGATAGCAATAAGTTATGAGCAAGAATCGTGTCAAACTAGCTTTTAAATTTTTTAGATCTTTTAAAATATTAAAACAAGAGGGAAAAGTGGCATACAAGTTACAATTACCCATTAGATCTATCGTATATCTACAACTCATATGTCTCAATTAAAAAAGAATGTTGGAAATTTAGCTACATATCTTATGAGAAATTAGACTTGTAGTGGTTTTTTTTTTATTGTCAAGCGGCATTTTTGGGAAAACACTGTTAAAATTAAGATTTTTTTTTAATATTTAGTGATGTTTCTTAAATGCTTTGATATGAAATTCAGGAATGAAATTTTTATAAATTTAACGGTGTTTTCTAGGATAAACATCACTAAATGGGAACATTTATCGGTGCTTTCCAAAATCAATTGTCTAAGGTTTCGTTTGGATGAACTAGACTCTTGGTAAGGGTTGGTTATCATCCTTTTCCACGCCCACCTTTCATAAGACAGCCAAATAGGTGGCCAACACATGCTATGAGGGCAAATAATTGATTGGCTATTTTTTATCAAATAGGTGCGACGTGGGTTTTGGTTTTTTGTTTTTTGTTTTTTTTTTTATTTTGCTCTTTAAACCATATTTTAATACCATTTGAACCAATGCTATTTTTGTTTTCATTTTGATCTTTAATTTAAAAATTATAAAATATTTTTATTAACTTAATATAACTAATAATTTAAATAAAATTTGTAAATATTAAATAATTTAAAATTTTATTATTAGATACAAATTTTAATCTATTATTTTTAATGATCATTTATATTCTCATTATAATTAATTTCATCGTCATCATTACATTTACATTTAAACATGTATTCACACTACTTATTTAATTTTATTATTATAGTAATTATTTTTATTTTTACGACTATTTTTAATATCCCTAAAATCAATTTCACTATTCTATCCAAATGGATCTAAAATAAACGTTAGCGGCTGTTGTGCGAGAGGATGGAACAATTGTTAAAGAACCATAAAACCTTATTGACAGGAGGATGGTTAACAAGGATGACAAAGCAGTCTTTGAGGTTTTAGAGCAATGAACAAACTCCTCCTCTGAGGATGCAACAATGGAGGTTTTATATGAATTTATAAAGAAGTATACTACCTTTAATCTTCCAGGACAAGAATCTTTTTGTTGGGGAGGATCGATGCAGGCTGAACAATAATGGCATTTAAAATATTGTAAAGCCAATGTTCTCGGACTTAGGCCAATTTAAGTGGACAGATGATAAATTTATTTAGCCTAACTTTCGGTGTGCGTCTGAAGTGTAAGGAATAGTCTGAGATTTCGGTACTGCTAGTAGAGACATTATAAAATTGTAAAAATAAGAGTGCCGTTTATCCTCTTATGCAATTGGTTGTTTGAAAAGCATATTTTATTCTCTCTCTTTACTCTTTTCTTTCTCACTATTATTCTCTCTTTATCTTCTAATTTCATAAGAGAAGCATCACCAAAGCACTGCCACCACACTAAAAGATGGCTGATACTCCAATCAGATTTGGCATCATTGGCTGCGCTGAGATAGCCCGCAGAGTCTCACGAGCTATCCTACTAGCTCCTAACGCTACTCTCTCCGCCATCGCCAGCCGCTCCATCGACAAAGCGGCCAATTTCGCCAAGGCCAATGGGTTCCCACCTGAAGCCAAGGTCTACGGCTCCTACGAATCCCTTTTAGACGACCCCGACGTCGACGCGGTTTATTTGCCCCTACCCACTAGTCTCCACCTGAAATGGGCCGTATTGACTGCTCAGAAAAAGAAGCATCTGCTATTGGAGAAGCCCGTGGCAGTGAACTTGGCTGAGTTTGATCAGATTCTAAAGGCATGTGATGAAAATGGGGTTCAGATTATGGATGGGACCATGTGGATGCATCATCCCAGGACCCAGAAAATGAAGGAGTTTTTAGACGATGAGGAGCGGTTTGGTCAGCTTAAAACGGTAAATATTTTACCGGATTTCGGTTCAATTTTTTTTTCTTTTATTATGGAATTTTTATAATATTTTGTTGCTTAATACAAAGAAAATTAAATATAAAAAATATTTCACAATATAATATAATTTTTAAATTAAATAAATATTTTTTATAATCGATTTATAATGAAAATTTATCTCAATAATTTCATTAGTTGTGCTAGTTTTTTATTTTTCTCTAATGCCAATCATAATCTTTAAAAAAATCCAAATAAATAGATGATACAATAAAAAATTTCTTTTATAATGAAATTACATTTGTGTTGTCATATAACTGATTACATATGATATTAATTAAAATAAATTAATCAATTACAAATTAGATCAAACTCATATATAATATGTATTATCGAGATAATTAAAGAATAAATATAGTTGCAAAGTGTGATGACAATAAAATGAAAGAAAAAAAAAAAAGAGAATTTCAACAAAAAACAGTAAAAAACTAAAATTAATATAAAAATAAAATGAGATTAATTAAAAAAAACAATAGAAATGCATGTCGAATAATTTTTTTAACTCACAAATTAAACTTAGACTTGTAGTGAAAGAAAATTAGTATTAGAATTCCCAAATTAAATAAATGTAAAAATGAAAATGAAAATTTATTTTTTTATGATTTCATAACAAATTTAAATAAATTTTAATGATGTCAAAAATAGGAAAAACATTATTTTTATACTAAATGGAATGTGTCTCGAGTTTCGTTTAGATATATATTTTTTATTTATGAATATTTATTTTTATTTTAATAAATATAAATTGAGTAACTAAAATATTATTTATATATATGCAATAACTTGTTTTATGTTAATACAATAACACTTTTTAATGATTAAAACTCGTTTTTATTTAATTAATAAATAAAATTAAATATTCCACAATCACAAACTTAATTTAATATATCACTTTTTTAAACTAAAATATGCATATATTCAATACTTGCAACATTGGCAAATTAACTTATAATACAAATTATAATAAATACATAAGATCATAAGATCAAAATTTTAAATGGAAAAAGACAATTCCTATACATAATAAATTTAAAGCTTGTTTATAAAGATTGTTATCGCAAATCTATAAAACATTTGATACAAATAAAAAATTTATTTGCATAATTCTTTTAATTTTATTTCTTCTCTTTTCCTTACCTCCATGTTTTTATTTTTATAAAAAATATAAAACTCTCCTCAAAAATAGATATTAATTGAATTTTATATAATTAAAATTTTGTTTTCAATTAATTAAAAATTTAATTTTTAAATTTCATAATTTTAAGAAATATTATGTTTTTAAGATAAAAATGAAATTTATGTTGGAAGTACAAAATTTTGATTTTTTTTCAACATTCTATAATTTCAACAAAAACAATAATTTTATAATTTCAATAAAGATAATATTTTTAAGTTTAAAAACGTGAATTTTGTTGACATTATGAGTATTCTATAGTTTTAACAAAAATAATGTTTTTAAGATTAAAAATGTGACTTTTATTGAAATATATTATAAAAAATATATATTTTAAGGAGTATGATTTTTGTTGAAAATGTATAATGAAAAAAATTTTATATTTTAGAATTTTATTGTTTACAATGTTTTTATGATTAAGAACATGGTTTTTGTTAAAATTATATTATAAAAGAAATTTATTTTTTAAAATTCTATAATTTTAACAAAAACAAGTTTTTTATTAAAAATGTAGTTTTTGTTGAAAATATATTATAAAAGATTATTTTTGGGAATTTTTCAGTTTCAACAATAGATTATTTTCTATGATTAAAAACGTAATCATTGTTAAAATATATTATGAAAAAATTTATTTTTCAAAAAGCTTCTTAAATAATTTTAGGATCACAAACATGGACTACGTTTTAAGACAACAAATGTTGTCTATTATAAAAATATATTATGAAAATAATTATAATATATTTACATAATTTACATATTAAATAAATAAATAATTTACATTTTAAATATATTATATGTACAATACAATTTAAAATATACTATACATAAAATTTATTTTGGGAGCTTTGTCTTCGGAAACCCTCAGAGGAGGTTTACCATATTCCTTCCAACTTCCACATCGCTCTTATCACGAAGATAGAATCGTATGTTGGCTTTGCATTGAGGCATGTAATGTTATGATAGTAATTAGATTCCATGCAATTGAATAGAATATAGATTCAAATATTTATTTACAAAAGGATTATTTTATATATAGATAATTTTAGTGTTTTTAAATTTTTAATAATTTTTAAAAAAATATAAATTATCATGTTAAATAAACTATTTACATGTTAAATAAATAAATAATTTAAATATAATTATATATCATGTGTTATTCACATGACATTGAAGATAATATATAACCAAACTTTATTAAATAATATTACATTTCTTACCAAATGCAAGAATCATTCATTTCAGAATCTATCTAATAAAGTAATTTCCTCTGAAATCATATTCTCAAAGGGGATCTAAGATTCCAAGAACTAAATGCCATCTTAAAAATTTTACAAATTTCTTCCTTATCCGTTTGGACAACTGTCAGTCTCTAATACCTTTGAAATTCTTTTAATAAAGAGTTATAGACTATGTTATATATATTATTCAATTTCAAAAGTTAGGTGGGTCAATTCAATAAGGTAGAAAACATTATGTTTTTAAAAAGATTTGAATATTATTGATTTTTATTTTATTTTATTTTTGTTTTTATAAATATTATTCTGAGCTAGAGTTATGATGCCTTTTAGTAATTGCCTGATATTTGTAATAAATTAGGCAATGGAATGTTGTCAACTTCTTAAAATTGATAAATGTTTGCGTCTTTGTATGCTGTACTTAATGTTTTTAGAAATGAGCAACTTGCTTTACTCAGGTATTATATTTAGTGCCCTTCACCTAATTTGACTGCAATGTATTAAGACTGTCTGTGTTTGGGTGATGGAGTTATCGTTTATTCCTGTTAATCCAGAACCTAGTGCTTTTCTGAACCTCTTCAGCCGATGCTTATGGCTTGTTTATTGTTAAAACATGAGGCATTCGTGCTACCTTGTTGGACCATGATTCATTTATTGGTTTGGCAAAAGCTTTTGTTGGTTGTTAAGTTGTCAATTTAGAACCAAGACCGAGGCTTATTAGACGAGCATTAAACCCCATAGAGTAATGTAAGATGCTTGGAGAGGTTTTGTGTCAGATCAAACGCTTCGAAAGAAGAGGATACGGTGTTTTAATCTCACTTCGAATAAGAAAGGAGAAGTCTTTGAACATATAAATGTGTACATTCCAATAAGCCAAATTTACAAGAATAGGATAATGATCATGTGGCAAGTGGCCACATCAAGTGCCCTAGTAGGGTATGCGGGCACCAAGCATTTCAGCGAGGGTAGGTAGGGTGGGTCAGACCACACCAAGTGTTTTAGGGAAGTAGGTAGAGTATGTTTGCTGTGACAAAGACGTCATAAAGAAAATTGAGTGGGGAGAATCTCAAGCCAAATATCAAGGAGACTAAACAGAGTGCTTTGGTCTCGCCTTAGATAAGAATTTGAAAGTCTTTGTAATTTTGCTTCTTAGTTGGATGAAAAAACAAAAAAAGATAATTAGCTAGGACATGAATATTTGTTTAGAATGGAAAATCTTAAATCTTGTGGGTTGCAGCTGAAGGGAAAGAAAACAAATACAACTAATGGTCTATAAATATGAATGTTCATATTGGATGTTGACTTGATGAAGGAATTAGCTCAGAATCTTTTTGACGGGTGCTTAGTTGAATTCTTTTGTATTTACGGCTTTCTAAATCTATTTTTTTACTGTTGACCTATCTGTGACTGTTGGAATTGTTGATAATTACACTACTCTTGGATTTCTCATATGGTGTTAATATATTTTCTTTGGGTCCTCTATTCTATCTGTGCTTTATTGTATTCGGCTATTTGTAGTCATTTTGTTACTTTTAATAAAATTTTATTTTGGCTTAGTAAAAAAAAAAGAAGTTCATTATCAACAATGATACGAACACAGATCAAGTTTTTATGGCCACCGGACATAAGCTTATTTGGGATTCGAAGAAAGGGTTTTATAAAGGATAAAGCAAATGAGTGGCATTGATATTTTGATATGAAACGGAGCTTAAAATAATGGCCCAAAGACACAACACCTAAAATATAGTTGCTGAGGATTTTTTTAAGTTTTTATTTGTTAGCTCAAATATAGATAAATAGTTCAAGAAGGATAAATTGGATTGATTACAAATTTTTCTCAAATTAAATTTTAATAAGTACTTGTTTTAAAATAACAATACAAGTATTTTTCTTAAGCTGTGTAATTTTAACTGAGAATGACAATATTGATTAAAAACCTTTGGCTTCCTCAGGTACATAGCTGCTTCACATATTTTGCCCCTCCGGAGTTTTTCAAGAATAACATTCGTGTGAAGCCAGATCTTGACACTCTTGGTGCTCTTGGTGATGCTGGATGGTATGGCATCAGGTCAATCCTGTGGGCAGCTGACTATGAGCTGCCCAAGACCGTTACAGCCTTGCGAGGTCCTGTTGTCAATGAAGAAGGGTTAATACTTGATTGTGGGGCTTCAATACACTGGGAAGATGGCAAAACTGCAACCTTCAATTGCTCTTTCTTATCAAATCTGACAATGAATATCACTGCTATAGGAACATTTGGAACTTTGCATCTCACAGATTTTATCATTCCTTACCAAGAGCATGAGGCCTCTTATACTACATCCTCAAAAGTTCGATATAATGAGCTTGGAACAGGATGGGTGCCGATTCCAAGTGAACACACTGTCATCGTAGACCTACCTCAGGAAGCCTGCATGGTGAGAGAGTTTGCTGGCTTGGTTGAAAATATTAAAAAAAATGGTGCTCAGCCAGATAATAAGTGGCCGACAATCAGTAGGAAGACACAATTGGTTGTGGATGCTGTCAACGCATCCATTGAGAAAGGTTTTGAGCCTGTTGAAATTGTGAGCTGAGCTTTTAATTATTTATGAATGTTAGAATTACTAGTGTTTCTGTGGCCTGTCACACCTACTTGGACATGAATTGTGAGACTGTGCCTGTTGTGCTGTGCTTTCTAGTATGAAATGTGAACTTCTCTAAACTGCTTGTTTTAGTTGAATAAGAAGCCAGACGACCTGCAATGTTGGTATTGCGGATGTTAGCAGTTTCCTCTCTTTCCCTGTCGGCCTGTCCCCCCGTTGAACAATGTGTTCTTTAAGGATTATTACTGTTTTAGTAATGATTGTGGAATATTGCTGTAGACCTGCTTAATTTAGGTGGTACCGGATGGGGATTTTAGATACATAGCTATTTTGCAGCAGTTGTTGGCGAAACAGAAAAAGTTGCCACCTTTTTTTTTTTCTTTAGTAGTAAAACGCCCTTTCTGCCTCACCAGTAGCAGTATTAATTCTACGAATGTTGACAGTATCCTCATCTATGGAGGTCGGATTCACAGTTGGCCGCCACCATTCTGAGCATCAGTAGTTGAAAAACTCGAAGCAACCGAATCTTAAAGAGATATGAACCCATAGTTTTCCCCAACCTGCAATAATACCGAACTCATCAACATATCCTATTAGAAACCCTTAAAAAGAAGACCTAATTGTAATTAACCGGAGATTGATCAAACCCAAAATAGACTCAATCTGAAATGATTGAAACTCCATACGGTTCAAACTTAAAATTGTATGAACATGAAACAAACCAACCTAAATTCAAAATGATTTGAAACTAAATTATTTAAACTTGAAATGCTTTAAACCAAAAGTGAATACGAAATGATTAAAGCTCAAGATGGCCCAATCCTTAAATTGCCGGAACATCAAACGATTTAAACTCAACATTGCGGGCTTAAAAGATTGGACTACAGTTGGTTTTATTTACTATTGTTGTTGGACCTATTTTATTGGACTTCTTTTAGTTTCTGTAATGTCTGTGTTTAATAGAACTCAATTTCCTTATGAGTGTTTATATTAATGTTATGAAGGGAGAGAGAGAATGTAGCATTGGCATCCGAGATTCTTGGATTCAATTGAAGGTTGTTAGCTTACAGCACTAAAAAGAGGAGGGATGTATAGTATGAATCATTGGAATAGAATTATCTTTTTCTTTCTCCTAAACATTTTGTGTTCTTCTTCCTTCTTTAAATTTTCTTTTTCTAAGATAACTATCTAGCTCTACATTTAAAGTCAGTTTGCATCATTTGGTATTAGAGCCATGACTTGTCACCAATGGCTGATGGAATTTCTATTCTACTTCAAAAGCAGATTCAACAAACTTAGCAAGATGTAGTTAAGCTTCAAATGGAGATGTAGCAACAGATTCCAAGATTGATCAGTTTGATTTCAAGATGGATATATAGTTTATAGAAATGAGGTTTAAGCTTAAATAGTTTTTAGAGATGATGACTACTAGGGAAAAGAACTCAATATCAAGTGCATTTGAGGGTGACCAAGCTTCGATGAGCACACTATAGAAAAGGCTAGGAAAAGAAACAACCTCAATCATGAAGTGGACAAGTCCCTTGTGGTTGAGGTGTTTTTTAACAATCTCCTAACAACAACCCAAAATAGGTACATCATTTTTTATTCATCTAGAATCTTTAAAGGGATTATCCTAAGTTTAATGATGAGGACTTTAAGGGTTGGTTTATGAAGTTAGAACAGTATTTTGAAGTTGAAAAAGTACCTATAAATAGTAAGGTAAGGCAAGTAATGTTGAACCTGGAGGGAAAAACTCTATGGTGACCCTAATACTATACTACATCTCAAAAGGGGTTTGAAAATTTGAACTGGGTAGGGTATATCAAAGATATGAAAGATGAATTTGTATATGAAAAGTATTAGGATCCTATGGCCGAATTCATAGAACTTAAACAAACCATTTATGTTAAACAATTTTATGAAGATTTTATTGGCATTCTTAGATGCAGCTATCTGATTCCTATGTCTTGAGTGTTTTTCATTAGTAACTATGTCTTGAGTATTGTTCATTAGTAATTTAAAACCAAATATATCCTAATCTATTAGGTTGTTTAGATCCACAACTTTAAACCAAGCTTCACATTTAGCCAAACATATTAAGACTATCATCCAACCCAACTTGAAATGAACCACTTCATTCTTTAAATCATCTTTTTCATCCTCTTACCATTCTACTAGTATTGTTTCCACTAAAAATAGTACCATACCTCTCTTATTGCTAACACCAAAGGTTTCACCTAACTCCAACTTATTGAACTTCAACAATACTAAAAATTCCAGCTAGCAAACCAATCAACCCAAGTTCCTTAATAGTAGCACTAATAGCTTTAAGACCATTACTAAAAGGCTTACTTTAGCTAAAATGGAGGAAATGAGAAAAAAGAGGCTTTGCTATTAGAGTAGAGCCAAGTATTCAATTGGTCATAAATGTATGAAGTCATAGTTGTATCAACTTTTTATTGAAGGGTGTGAAGAGGACTGTGAGGTTGTCGTAAAGGTTTTGGGATCGTCAGACGTAAAGTGTTTTAAAATCGAGAAAAATAAAAGGAAGTCGCCACCAATCTTTGTTAGGGTGTGATTGGCCACCCAAAAGTTTATCTTTTTAATAAAACTATAAAAACGGGTTTAAAGTTTATCAAAAAGATAAATTTTGGTCTATGAAAAATTAGGTTGGGTCCGAGAGTTGGTTGCGTGTGGAGAAGGATTAGCACTCCCATAATGCCCATAAATTGGTACCATTTAATTATGCGCTATTTTCGGTGTTGGATAAAAGTAGTTTTGACTTGAAATTTAATACTAATTCCCTTCATTTTAAAAAATATTTTTGCTAAAATTTTTATTTAGAAATATTGAGAAAATCTTTAAGTTAAAGAATTATCTTAAAATTCTCCAACCTCTAGGCATAATTTAAAACAACTCTTTTGGCTTAAGATTTAACACAACAATCCTTAAAATAAAATAACAATCTTTATAGAAAATTGTTGGTGACTCTTCAACATCTAAGCAGAGTACCAGGAATTATTTCTTTCGGAATGTTACTTTTATTTTATTTTGTAATATCATAATTTTTTTTAAAAAGGTATTATTCTTTTTTATTATAAAATATTTTATCACCAAGTAGTAAATAAAAATTAAAGATAGAATAGTGCAAATAATTACTGATAATAACATGCTAACGTATGTATGCTAATGAATGTCATATAAAATGAAATGCAATTTAGAATTTAGATTCTTAAGTATAATGAGACCACCACAACTCTCCAACATCTAGGCAGAGCTTAGGTGCGATTGTTTATATTTAAGATCCCAATTTACTGTTATACCTTTTATTTATTAATCTTATTATTAATGCGATTAAGAAATCGTGTGAAAAGACTTAACGAAGTAAAATTTCCTAAATACCCTATCATCTAGGTGGCATTCGAGAACAAATTGCTTCAAATGGAATTTTCACACGTGTCCTTAGAATTTTTAGGAGGTTTTGAGTAAGGGCTTGAGTAGAGGTTTTGAAGGTTTGGTTTTAAGGTTCAGAGGGTTTTAAGGTTCAGAGGGTTTTAAGGCTTGAATTTTAGGATATAGAAGTTTAGGGTTTTGATTTTAGAGTTTGGAGATTTTAGGGTTTGGGGTTTTTATTTAAGGGTTTGGATTTTAGGGATTTTGAATTTTGGGGTTTGGATTTTAGGGGTTTTGGATTTTAGTCGTTTGGATTTAGGGGATTTTAGATTTTTAGGGTTTCAGATTTTAGGATTTTAGATTTTAAGAGTTTTAGAAACCTATGGTTTTGGTTTTAAAAGTTGAGGTTTCGTTTCTAAGAAAATATGAACATCTCTAAAAATCTCTAACATTTAGGCGAATTTTCGGATCAAGTTCGATTTTAGTGATTTTTAAAATTTAATCAATAATTTCTCATATATCTTTTTTTATGAAAATTTATTAATAATAATTCTCTAACATCTAGGTAGAATTATTTTTAGAAAAATATTTTTATTCCCACCAACATCTAGGTAGGAAAAATAATAAAAAATAATGATTTTTTAAAGTATTTTTAATATATATTTTTAATTATTACTTGTTTTTAATTTTATTATTATTAAAATAATTAAACATTTATCATAACAAATTTAAGAACTTATCATGCATAAATATAAAAAATATACTTAAAATAACAAAAATAATAATATATAAAAAATTTAGAAAATAAAATTTAAAAAAGAAAAAAATTTTATTTTACTTGAACTGGACTGTCCCGTCTAAATCTGTTTGACGATTTAATCTGCGGTTCGGGTGGAAGTCTATGGTTCGATCCGGTTCAAACTGGTTCAATTGGATCGGTTAGCAACTATTGAAAGAGCGGGTCAATGGGTCGGGTTGCATGGATCCCGGGTCAGATCCAGATCAATGCGCGGATCTTCCTTGGCCGAAACGACGTCGTTTTAGATTGTAGCCTTCTATATAAAATCAAAAAAAATTTTTTGTCATTCTTCTCCTATTTCAGAAAAAAAAAAGAAAGCTCTAGGGCTTTTACCGTCTGGTCACCGGAGCACCGTGCCGACAGCTACATGAGTCACCGCTTGTGGTCGCTGCCAACGATTTTCGATCGCCAAAAAATGTAAAAATTATTTTGGCAGCTCTTTTCAACTCTCTTTTTTCAGATCTGGCTTTCTTTTCGCCAAAAACGGCCTTGATCGTCGTAAATCAGGGCTTGAAGTTTTTTACCTTTCTTTTTTTTTAGACTAAAACTGATCTATTTTCTTTGTTTTTGCAGGGAGCTCGGTGCTGAGGTTCCTCCCTACGGGGAAGACTGTTTATCTTTTTTTTGTTTTTGTTTTTGTGTTTCTATTTTCATGGTTGGTGTGGGTTGAAGGGTTTTTTTTTTTGTGTGTTTGGGTGTCCGAAAGGGTGTTGTGGGTAGTATGTTTAGAGGCTTCGAAGATCTGTTTGAAGGTTTTCGAGAGGGGTTGTCCGAGAAAGAGGTTGAAGGGAAAGAGGCTGTGGGTTTTAAAGAGCTTCAAATAAGGGGATAGATGGTGGTCGTAGCGTAGTAGGGTGGCTGTTTGGTCTGGTGGCTGGACAGTAGGCTAGTTAGTGGGTTGGTCAGGGTGACAGCAGCACCGTACACCAGCCACCCTACTTTATATTTTTTTTTCTATTTTCTATTTTCTCTTTCTTTTCTTTTATTTTAATAATTAATAATTATTTTTTAAAAAAATTTATTTATTATTATTATTATTATTAATTTTAATAGTAGATCCGGATAAAATCGATGTCTACAGCTGTCCTTCTTTGTACATTACTGAGAATCAGGAATAGGGCAAAGACAAAGACAACGATTTATCCAGAAGCAAATCGTGATTTTTTTAAAAAAAACACAAAATAATTGGGATGACACCGCAAGTCAAAAACTAATGAATCGATCGAAATAACACCACGAATCGAATTTATGCCCAGAGGTCTTACAAAATTGATTGGGACAACACCATAAGTTAAAAAATCAAGAATCAATCGGGATAACACCCTGAATCGAATTTATGCCCGGAGGTCTTAAAAATCATGCTTGTAGGTCTTATAGATTTGATTGGGATAACATTGCAAGTCAAAAGATCAAGAATCGATCGGGATAACACCATCTGAAGATCTTAAAAATCATGCTCGGAGGTCTTACAGAATTGACTGGGATAACACCGCAAGTTGAAATATAAAGAATCGATCAGGATAACACCACGAATCAAAAATATGCCCGGAGGTCTTACAGAATCGATTGGGATAACATCGCGAGTCGAAAGATAAAGAATCGATCGGGATAATACCACGAATCGAAATTATGCCTAGAGGTTTTACAGAATTTATTGGGATAATATCGCAAGTCAAAAGATAAGGAATCGATCGGGATAACACTGTGAATCGAAATTATGCCTGAAGGTCTTAAAAATCATGCCCAGAGGTCTTACAGAATCGACTGAGATAACATCGCAAGTTGAAAGATAAAAAATCGATCAGGATAACACCGCGAATCAAAATTATACCCGAAAGTCTTACAAAATCGACTAGGATAACACCATAAGTCAAAAGATAAGGAATCGATCGGGATAACATCGTGAATCAAAATTATGCCCCAAAGACTTGAAAGTTGTGCTCGAAGGTCTTAGAGATTATGCTCGGAGATCTTACAGAATCATGCCCGGAGGTCTTATAGAATCGACTGAGATAACATCGCGAGTCGAAAGATAAAGAATCGATCAGGATAACACCGCGAATCAAAATTACACCCAGAGGTCTTACAGAATCGACTGACATAACACCGTAAGTTAAAAAATAAAGAATCGATTAGGATAACATCGCGAATCGAAATTATGCCCGGAGGTCTTGAAAGTTATGCCCGACGGTCTTACAAATCTTAAAATCTTTGAATGCTCCTCATAATTAGAGGTAATGAAACTTTAAAAATTTGAACATTTTTTTAAACATGACTTTTGCCTGATCAGAGATTTTTGAGACTCTAAAGGTCTTTTCAGAGGAAGGTTCCCTCTAAACAGAGGCTTTGAAATCTTGATTGAAATTGGTTCCTCTTAAACAAAGACTTTAAAACTTTAAAAACATGCCCCTTTTTTTTAATACTTACAAAGTTGATAAATGCAAACATGATACAAATGTCTATTCTCATCAAATGATGCTAATGGAAATGTCAATGCAAATGTCAATGCCAACGTAAGAATGCAAATGCTTGATACATTTGACTTTTGCACAATGCAAATGACAATGTCCTTTTCATGTAGATGCCCCTACAAATACCTTTTCTTAGGATGCAGATGCCATGATGCAAATACAAATTCTTCTTACGATGTGAATGCAAATGTCTTATACAAATGCCAATGCAAGTGATGCAAATACGAATGTCTTTCTTGTGATGCAGATGCAAGTGATGCAAATGCAAAGACTCTTCTTGCCATTTTTTTTTAAAATTTCTGTTTAAATTTTCATTGTTTCATTTTCACCAAAAAAAAATCTCATTATTATGTACAAAATACTCAAATAATCTTGAAAATTTTCAAAAGTGGTAAAAAATTACCCCACATAAAGTATCTTCACAATTAATGAAAAATTTAAGACTCAAGACTTTCGAATCTCTTGTGGATGGGATGGTAATTTTTTAAGTTGAAAAAAATCACAATTAATGAAAAAAAATTGATGACTATTATTTAAAAAGCTTATGGATGGGATGGTAATTGACAATTCAACTCCTTTCACTGGTGGGCATATCTCATTAAAAGCTCAACGAAGGTTGAGAAGATTTCTCTTGGGCTCATAAAAGAGATAATTTTTTTAAAACACTTTTTTTTTTTACTGAAAACGTGATACTTCAATGTGAGTCAAAACTAATCATTACTTTCCAAACAAGATTTGGGAAGAGGACAAGGTTGGTTTTTTTTTTTATTTTTTTGTTAAAATGAAAGGTGTTTAGTGGGTATTGGTCTTTCAAAAGGCTTTGTATTGATATTTTTTATTTCGGATAGAACCTTGAAACTTTGAAATTCATTTTGGGGCCTCAAAAATGACTTTAACTCTAAATTGCCCTTTTAGGGTTTTCACCTTAGAACTATATTTTCTATCAATGAAAAATTCAACAAGTATATACAAATTCAAGGACATTGCTCTTCAATTCAAGTGTCAACATTTGATCTAAATAGACTTTTCAAGGTATGTAATGTAGGCCAAGGTTAGGGATTTTGAAAGAATGGATAAACAAGCTTAAAATATGTTATTCAGGGTAATTAGGCCAAGGATCCTGATGAGCATTCTCTGACTTTCTTCTTTTGCCTCCTTTTTTTTTTTATTTTTGAAACATTTGGCTTTAATTTCAACAACTTTACTCACCCTTTTTTTTTTGCCTTGAATTCTCATTTTTAAGGTACATATTTTCTCTTTTTTTGATTTTTTATTTTGATTGAAGCTTCATATTCTTATCTCCAAAGTTTCTTTACTCTTTCTTAAAAATACCCAACTTTATCTTTAGCTGTTCACTCTCTCGAATCGTTGAGATTCTTATTGAAATCTTGTTCACTCTTTACCCCAGACTTTCACCTCCGAAGGGCATGTTAGATGCTTTCAATTATCGGATACTTTTCTTGAAGTTAATCTTGAATATATCTTAATTTTGCCCTTCAATATAGAAAATGATCCTTAGCTAGGGTTTATTTTAGAACAAAAAATTTAATAGACTTAAATGGGTGGCAAATAGATAATTTTTATGTACGAGAAGGATAGAAAAAGGTGGTCATTCATCATTTCAAATATGATCACTTGGCTAGAAGAATAAAGCATTGAATATGTCCCTTTTGTTTATTTTTTCCTATTTTTTTTTACTTTTTTTTGTTTTTTTTTTGTTTCTTTTTTTTTTGTATAATGCCCCATCTTTTTTTAACTCAAGGTTCTAATGACGATCAAGTCGTATAGGATTGATCGCATGTTCAAAAAGGCTCTTTGGGCTCCAAAATTTTTCTGGCATTTTATTGGTGAAAGGAAGAGAAAATGTATAAAGGTATGAAATAAATTGTCTTAGGTAGAAAGGGATTCTTTTTTCTTTTTCTCAATGTGCCTTAAGACATGGAACAAAGGTTATTTAAGAAAAAGGCTCAAGCATTTTTGTATTTATGGTCATAGCAAAATTTTGATACACATTGAATTATCAATTGGAAAATTTAAAAGAGTATCTAATTTTAGAAATTCAAAATAAACTTTCAAAATTAATCTCTTTTGTTCTTTACCAAAGAAAAGATTATCGACCCTTTAAGGTCTGAACTCAAACTCACATTTCCTGAAAGGTTGTGGTTGATGAGTTCAATCATTTGAGTGATTAGGGTCATTAAAGTATTTGAAAAGGTGTGAAAGTATTTAATGAGCTTTTTCCTAATAGTAATCATCATTTCCCTTAAGAATCCTTCCATATTTATTGCAAAAGAAAAATTTTTTTTTTGAAATCTTGAAAGTTACTTATGTGGTATTTTTTATTCAAACAAAATGCATAAAGAGAAATTTCAATTCAAAACATTCAATTCTTCCAAAATAAGTTAGATAACTCCTAGAGACATAATGCACATGTCATACATACATAGTAAAAAATCAAAAAGAGATCATCCTATCCTGATTTTTAAAACTTGATACCTCTTTCTTCATCTCAACTTCTCACATTTGACAATTGGATGGAGTTAATAACTTTCATTGTTTTATTACCTCCAGAGTCAGATTACCATTCTTGATAAGATCTGTAACATTTTCTTTTAATTGTCTGTATTTTTTAGTTGAGTGGCCAATTGCCCCCATATGGTAATCACACTCGCCATTGGGATCATAACTCATTGTTGATGGATTTTATGTTATTTTTAGAGGCACATGAGTGGGATATCGACCTTCTATTAGCAAAGGTAAAAAGTAAGAAATAGGGATGAGTAATTTCTCTTGATCATTCCTTGGTCTCTTTCGATTCTTTATTGGTTAGATGGTGGATTCAAATGTAAGAACAAGATCATAAATGACCATTTGAGGATGAGAGTTTGCTGGAAAGCTCAAATGCTGGCTTGGTTGGCAAAGATATGAGTTTTGAGAGATATGGCTTATGGTAAGGTGATAGGGTTGATAAGCTGGATAAAGATTGTATGGGATAAAGCTATTACGTAGATGCCCATCCATTGTGACTGTTTGCACTTTTTTTTTATTCTTTTTTGATGTACTTTTCTCTTCAACATCTGTTGCCTCTTTTAACTTAATCCTACCACTCTTGATTGTATTTTTTATAATTTCACCAAAAATCACCATGTCTAAAAAGTTTTTAGATACATTCTCAATCATTCTTCCTCAAAAGTTAGATAAAGGCATATTCATAAATTTTATTTTTTTATAGGCTTCTTTAGACATCCAATTATTAAAAGTGGACAGAGATATCAATTCATAAAAATTTAGGCCAAAAGAAGTTTTCATTCATTCTCAAAAGTACCAAGTTTACACATCACGAATCATTCTAGGGCTGAGGCCAAAAAGTGCTAGACTTATTCTTACTCCCTCTTGTTTCGCCTAAAAAATCCAAAAATAATTGATTATGATTGTCGGGGAGGACAACCATTTACTTTAAAAAGTTTTTATTCATCATCTGACCAACCTTACTGTTTCCTGTAGCACTGCCCACCATTTCGGCATGGATCAAAAAAGAGTTCTCGTGAATAACTGGCTTCATTTTGACATCAAAACTCAAATATCTGACTTTCATCAATCCCTGCACCCTATGTTTCAAAGTTGTGCAATCTTCCAAAAAATGGCCCACAACACTAAAATGGTATTCACATTGGGCATTAGGGTTATACCGTTTAGGGAAAGATGGTTTGCGAGGTTCAGTAGGGATAGGAGCAATGAGGTAGTTCCTTAAGAGCAGCGGGTATAACTCTGTGTAGGATATGGGTATTGGATCAATAGGGCCTTTTTCTTTGGTGTTGCCAGAGTTTTTTTATCCTATGGTTGGTTTGCTTTGTTAAAAAAGTACTGGTATAGTTAGTCTTGAGGTGAATTGAGAAACTTTGGGTTGAAGATTGGACTGATAAAGTGGTGATTGGATAGCATGCTCAACAAGTAATTATGAAATGTGAGGTAGGGGATGTGAATTCAAGTGTGAAATTTTTAAAGGTTGCATGACACTTGGGGGCTTAATTTTAGGTGCTTGAAAAGGAGGTTGGAAGTAGTCATAAGGAGGATTTAGGTACGGGTTAGGATTTGAGATAGTTGATGATGGTTGTTTGAAACCAGGTGACTCCTTATTGGAAATCAAACTCTTGAGCTCAGTCATTTGCATGGCTAGTTCATCTATTCCTCTCTTGAGTTCACCCAAACTTCGATCACTATTCAAATCATCCTTGATCTTGATTTGATGGAATCGAAAGTGACAATGATCCTTGAGGAGGAACAAACTCAACTCCACCACCACCTTTAACCATTTCTATCAATTGATCCATTTGTCGTTTCATCTTTCGAAGCTCAAGCCATAATTCCTCTTGATTCAACTCTAAAACACTAATCCTTGCTTCCAATTGATCTCTCATTTTTGCCATTCTAATTTTTACCAAGACAGACATTTTATTTCGGGACTTAGACAAAAAATTCTAGACTATTACCCTTATTGAATGAATATCACAAAAACAAAGACATACAAAGTATGTTTATGAATACATGAATATGAGAATGTCATGAAATGCATATATACTTATGACAATGGATTTTTATATGTACAAAGACCCAAATAAAAATTTTTGTCAACCATGAATGTGTATGTAAAAAATGCAATGTTATGTTGCAAGAATGGTGGGATATGAAATGCAATGTATGTTTCATACGACCCTATTATTCATGAATCTATATGCATGAAATGCAATGACATATTTACGTGAATGATGAGATGTATTCCTATGACTAATGCAGCATACTTGTATGGAATGTATGAACCTATCAAGTGCTCATTATATTTTTACATGAAATGCAATGCTTGTGTTATGTCATCTTAATGAACTGACACTACCTTTAAATACGTAATGAGATGGAATGTGCACACTACTTATTAAGACGCGTATGGTAGGCATGTATCATTTATCAACAAGTGTATAACATGGGATGCATGCACTGTCCATTGATGTGGATGGGATGGAATGCTCATATTATCCTATCATGATGCGCATGGGATGGGATACATGTATTATATCATCATGATGCATGAAATGCGAAAGATGAAACAAAATATGTAAAAAAAATTTTGAAGAGGAAAAACAAAAGAACTAGGACTTGAAAATTAATTTTATTCGGTCAATAAACAAAGAATTCTTTAAAAAAAAACTTTAATTTTTTTTAAAACTTTTTTTTTATTTTTTATTTTTGCTTGTTGGATTAATGCTAAAAATAATTCATTCTATTCTAAAATATTTTATGAAAATGTAAATTTTGGATAACTACCAAAGTAATGAAATACATGTAAAAAAAAATCTTTAAGAAAATGCTATTATCTTATTTCTACAAAAGGGCAATACTCTATCCAAAGCCGATTCCCTAAGGTTCACTGTATGCTAAGTGAAGATTTGTTCATCTAAAAGTTCTCAAATTGTTCCTCACTGACAACCACACTGGACTAGTAAGGAACCTCAATCTTTACCCATTACAAGCTACGAACAGAAAGGGTTTAATATGAGTGGAAGTGTTTTGCTAGCAAATGCGGAGGTTATCACCTCACAAGAGCGTAGCTACTTCACTTCCTCCTAAAAATGATGGAGCTCGGGTATAGAGCTCATACATGCGAGTGAATATGCAAAGTGTGTGTAAAGTAATGTATTAATCCAAATAAATAAAATCATAAGAACAAAATCAAAATAATAACTATCACACAATTTATTCTGTTTATTAACTTGTATATATATTTTTTAAAAAATTAAAACAAAGGGAATTAAATTAAATATTAAATAAAACCAATTGAATCCAACCATTGCTAATAGCGTATAATTAAAATTTTGGCCTGACTCTCAAATGTCCCCAGTGGAGTCGCCAAGCTGTCGTAACGGTTTTGAGACCGCCAGACGTAAGGTGTTTTAAAATCGAGAAAAATGAAAGAAAGTCACCACCAATCTTTGTTAGAGTGTGATTGGCCACCCAAAAGTTTATCTTTTTAATAAAATTATAAAAACAGGTTTAAAGTTTATCAAAAAAATAAATTTTGATCTACGAAAAACCAGATTGGGTCCGGGAGTCGGTTACGTGTGGGAAAAGATTAGCACCCCCACAACACCTATAAATTGGTACCATTTAATTATGCGCTATTTTTGGTGTTGGATAAAAATAGTTTTGACTTGAAATTTAATACTAATTCCCTTCGTTTTCAAAAATATTTTTGCTAAAATTTTTATTTAGAAATATTGAGAAAACTTTAAGTTAAAGAATTATCTTAAAATTCTGCAACATCTAAGTATAATTTAAAATAACTCTTTTCGCTTAAGATTTAACACAACAATCCTTAAAATGAAATAACACTCTTTATAGAAAATTGTTGGTGACTCTCCAACATCTAGGCAGAATACTAAGAATTATTTCTTTCGGAATGTTACTTTTATTTTATTTTGTAATATCACAATTTTTTTTAAAAAAAAGTATTATTCTTTTTTATTATAAAATATTTTATCACCAAGTAGTAAATAAAAATTAAAGACAGAATAGTGCAAATAATTACTAATAATAACATGCTAACGTAGGTATGCTAATGAATGTGATATAAAATAAAATGCAATTTAAAAGTTGGATTCTTAAGTATAATGAGACCACCACGACTCTTCAACATCTAGGCAGAGCTTATGTGCGACTGTTTATATTTAAGATCGTAATTTACTGTTATACTTTTTATTTATTAATCTTATTATTAATGCGAATTAAGAAATTGTGTGAAAAGACTTAACGAAGTAAAATTTTCTAAATACCCCATCATCTAGGCAGCATTCGGGAACAAATTGCTTCAAATGGAATTTTCACACGTGTCTTTAGGATTTTTAAGAAGTTTTGAGTAAGGGCTTGAGTAGAGGTTTAAAAAGTTTGGTTTTAAGATTTAGAGGGTTTTAAGGCTTGAATTTTAGGATATGGAAGGTTTAAGGTTGGTTTTAGAGTTTGAGATTTTAGGGTTTGGGTTTTGTGGTTTGGGGTTTTAATTTAAAGGTTTGGATTTTAGGGATTTTAGATTTTAGGGTTTGGATTTTAGGGGTTTAGATTTTAAGGATTTGGATTTAGGGGATTTTAGATTTTTAGGGGTTTCAGATTTTAGGAGTTTTAGAAACTTATGGTTTTGGTTTTAAAAATTGAGGTTTCGTTTTTAAGAAAATGTTAACATCTCTAAAAATCTCCAACATTTAGGCGAATTTTCGGAACAAGTTTGATTTTAATGATTTTTGAAATTTAATCAATAATTTGTCATATATCTCTTTTATGAAAATTTGTTAATAATAATTCCCTAACATTTAGGCGAAATTATTTTTAGAAAAATTTTTTTATTCCCTCCAACATCTAGGTAGGAAAAATAATAAAAAATAATTATTTTTTTTAGCATTTTTAATATATATTTTTAATTATTACTTGTTTTCACTTTTATTGTTATTAAAATAATTAAACATTTATCATAACAAATTTAAGAACTTATCATGCATAAATATAAAAAATGTACTTAAAATAACAAAAATAATAATACATAAAAAATTTAGAAAGTAAAATTTAAAAAAAACATATTTTTACCTGAACCGAACCGGTCATCAATCCAGTCAAAGCCGGTCTGAATTAGTTTAACGGTTTAATTTGCGGTTCGGGTGGAAGTCTACGGTTCGATCCAGTTCAGACCGGTTCAATTGGACCGGTCAGCAGCTGTTGGAAGAGCGGGTCAACGGGTCGGGTTGCACAGATCTCAGGTGGATCTAAGTCAAGGCGTCGATCCTCCTTGACTGAAACGACGTCATTTTGAACTGTAGCCTTCTATATAAAGCCAAAAAAAAATTTTTTTGGTCATTCTTCTCCTATTTTAGAAAAAAAAAGGGAAATAGAGCTTTGGGGCTCTCGCCGTCCAATCGTCGGACTACTGCACCGATAGTCACCTGGGTCACCGCCGGCAGTCACTGCTAATGGTTTTTGATCACCGAAAAATGCAAAAATTATTCTGGCAACTCTCTTTAATACCCTTTTTCTAGATCTGGCTTTCTTTTCGTCAGAAACGATCCCGATTGTAGTAGATCGGGGCTTGAAGTTTTCTGCCTTCTTCTTTTTTCTTGTTTTCTTTTTTTTTAGACTAAAGCTGATCTGTTTTCTTTGTTTTTGCATGGAGTTCAACGCTGAGATTCCTCCCTACGGGGAGGACTGTTTGTCTTTTTTTTGTTTTTATTTTTATGTTTTTGTTTCATGGTTGGTATGGGTTGAATGGTTTTTTTTCTGTGTGTCTGGGTGTCCGAAAAGGTGTTGTGGACAGTATGTCTGGAGGTTTCGAAGTTCTATTCGAAGGTTTTCGAGAGGGGATGTCCGAGAGAGAAGTTGAAGGGAAAGAGGTTGTGGGTTTTAAAGAGCTTCAAATAGGGGGATAGATGGTGCTCGTAGGCGTGGTGGAGTGGCTGTCTGGTCTAGTGGCTGGACAAGGGGCTGTAGGGTGGCTGGTCGGGGGCTGCAGTAGCGTCGTACACCAACCACCCTACTTTCTATTTTTTTTCCCTATTTTCTCTTTTTTTTAATAATTAATAATTATTTTTAAAAATATATATTATTATTATTATTATTACTATTATTATTAATTTTAATAGTAGACCCGGATAAAACTGGTGTCTACAGAGGTTAAAGAATTCTCTGATTGCATAATTAATCTTGAAGTGATAATGACTGAAAATGATAATGGGGAACAACCTGTGTTGTCTTTACATATTATGCAAGGTACATCAGAGTTTCAGACTATGAGGATATAAGGGGAACTTAAAAAATCATAAACTGGTGATACTAGTTGACTCTGGTAGTACACAAAATTTCATCGTCATTTCATTGATTAAAGCATTAGGAATACCTATTAAACAAAACCATCAAGTGGAGGTAACCATATCAAATGGTGAAAGGGTGAAAACTGCAGGATCATGTCAAAGTTATAGTGGTCTTGTTTGGGGTCTATATTTACAACTGATTTCATGGTTTTAGCCTTATTCTTAAAGTGCAATGGTTGAAAACCTTGGGGCTAATAGTATGGGATTTTTTTGCTTTGACCATGCAATTTTCTTATCAAGGTAGTTTGAAGAAACTACAAGGTACACAACTTGGTATGCTATATTTGGCCAAAGAAAAGCAAACTATGAAGCTTTTGTAGGCATTGACTGTCAATCAGAAAGCTCATGCTAGTTCTTTATTATTCAATATCAATAGTCAAATCTAGGTAAATGTTATCACTAAGGTAACAGGTAACCAATCCCTTGATAATGTTGCCTTTGAGCAAATGTTAGAAGAGAACGTTGATCTGTTTGAGACTCCATAAGGACTACTTTTCTTACAGACCTCTTATGAATAAGAGTCAACCAATTAAGATTAAACCCTACATATACCCTGCCATATAAAAACATGAGATTAACAAAATGATTAAATAAATGCTGGATTCTGGTATTATTAGGCATAATTATAGCCTTTCTACTCCTCTAATTATTATGGTGAAAAAGAAAGATAGATCGTGGAGACTCTATGTTGATTACAAGCAACTGAATCATCTCACTATTAAAGCTAAGTTTCATGTTCCCCTGGTGGAGGAGTTACTAGATGAGTTATATGGGGCAAAAAATTTTCTAAACTAGATTTAAGGTTTGGTTATCATCAAATTAAGATGTAGGAGGCAGATGTTTACAAAACTACCTTTAGAACTAATAAATGCTACTATGAATTTCTAGTCATGCCTTTGGCCTTACCAATGCACCTTCAACCTTTCAAAGCCTTATGAACTATCTTTTTAAAACTCACTTGAGGAATTTTGTATTAGTATTCTTTGGTGATATTCTCATATTTTCTACTGGTATGTGTAGTCACTTAAAACATATGAGAATGGTTTTTAAGATTCTAAAAACTAACCAATTGTTCCTTAAAAGAAGTAAATATGTCTTTGGTGCTATAAAAGTTGAATATTTGGGGCATGTTATTTCTCATAAAAGAGTTGAAATGGATAAATAAAAAGTTTGGGTATTTTGAATTGGCTTCAACATCAAAGCATCAAAAAACTAAACAGGTTTTTTGGACTCATAAGGTATTACAAGAGGTTTATTAAAGGGTATGGACTATCGGCTAAGCTGTTGACAGAGTTACTTAAGAAAGATGCTTTTAAGTGAAACGAATCAGCATAAGAGTCTTTCAATAAGCTACAGATCGTTATGACCATAGTTCTAGTTTTAGCCCTCCCTAATTTCAACAAAGTGTTAATGGTTAAGAGTAATGCTTCTAGCTTGGCGGTAAGACTTGTATTAACTTAGGAAGGAAGGTTTATTGCATACTTTAGCAAAGCATTATCAACTAAGCACCAAATTCTTTCTGTGTATAAGAAAGAAATGACGGTTGTGATTATGGAAGTTAAGAAATGGAATGTATACTTATCTGGTAGGCATTTTATTATCAAGACTGATCACCAAAATTTAAAATTTCTACTCACTAAACAAGTAATAACTCTTGCATAATAGCTCTAGATAGCAAAAATGATGATTATGAAGTTGTGTATAGAAAAGAAGCATTTAATATAGTGGCTGATACTTTATGAAAAAGACCAGAGTTTAAGTCAACTCGATTAATGGTAGTTTCGATTATGAACATTGACTTATTGAGTAAAATTTAGGATTCTTGGAAGCAGGACTAAAGATTGCAAAAGGTAGAGTGAAACCAAAATCTCATCCAAATAATTGAACTTTAATTTGTCCCATTATGGTCATTAAAGTTTATTAAGTGCATCAAATTTGGTCACTTAGTATATTTTATCCATATTAATTGACAGAAAAATAAGGTGATTACCATGTCATGCCACATCATCCATCACATCAACTAACTAAACTCTTATAAATTAAAATATACAATCGGATAATTAATTTTACTAATTAAAATATAATTTTTGAACAAACAAATCACGCCATATACGTCTGGTGCATTAAAGAAGCTGGGCAAAGCCTTGAAACGTAGTTCCACCCAAAACATTTTTGGGTTCCCTTCGTTTGCTTCCCATAAGTTTTCCATTATCTCTTTTGCCTCACCAAGACTCCAATCTTTCACCGCTGCCACCAGACCCTACCTTCCACCCCTCTAATTACTCCTTCCGTTCACAAACGCCAGATAAGACAGAAATGAATAAAAGAGGCACAAGGCTCGTGTTTACATCCCGTGACCGAGCCCCATGCCTTTCCCTCCAAACGCGTATGGCTAAAGCTCTATAAATAGAGCTCTTAGCGAAGCCAAAAGAGGTGAAAAAAAGAAAGAGGGGGAGATTCTGTCAAAAAAAAAGAGGGAAAGAAAATCACAAAAAAAAATCAAACAATCATCCCCGCAGGGAGGAACCCAGCGCCGAGAGCCCTTGCACAAAGAAAAATCAAAGTCAGTTCAAAAAAATAAAGCCAGAATACAAAAGAAAAAGAGATCTGACCGAAACTTCACTAGTAGATCTAGGGAAGTGGGGACACTTTTTGGTGAAAGGGATCTCATATCTGAACTCAGGAGGTCAAGGGGAACGTTTTGGTATTTTTTGAGAATTTTTTGACCACCATCAATGGTCGATCGATGATCGACGAATGGCGGCGGTAGCGACGGAGGAACGGCCGGCCAGCCATCTACGTTTGGCTGGAGAAAAAAAATGAGAGAGAAAAGAAGGCTTTTTTTTTCTGAAGAGTGAAAGGAATGAATGAAAGAAAATTTTTTAACTTTTATATAAATTGTCAGTAGCCAAAACGACGTCGTTTCAATAAACGCCTTAAAATGACGTCGTTTAAAGCAAGGAGGATCCGCGCGTTGGCTCGAACCCGACCCGGGGTCCGTACAACCGACCCGCTAACCCGAATTCTCAACGACTCTGAACCGGTTTGACCAGACCAAATCGAATCGCTCTCTGGATCGGTCTGAACTGCTGAACCAACCAGACCGCCCTTAGACCGAACCGAACCGTCAAACCGTCGTTGATCGGACCGTTGACCGGTCCGGCTCAGGTAAAAATATTTTTTTTTTCAATTTTTTATTTTTTTATATAATATTATTTTTGTTATTTTAAGTATTTTTTATGCATAAATGTTTAAATTTATTAGGATAAATATTTAATTGTTATTAATAATAATAAAATGAAAACAATATAAAAAAATAATATATTTTTAAAATGTTTAAATAGTAATAATAATGAAATAAGCCTTTTATTTTCCTTGCCTAGATGTTGGAGGGAATAAAAAAAATACATCTTCAAACAAATAATTCCGCCTAGATATTGGGGAATTATTATTTAAATTTTCATAAAAAATATATATATAAGAAAATTTTAACTAGTTTTCCAAAGTTATAAAAAATTTTGAACTTGCTCTGAAAGTCTGCCTAGATGATGGGGATTTTTAGAGATGTTCGCGTTTTAATTAAACCCCAAACCCTAAACTTAAACCCTAAAATTTTACCGTTAATTTATTTCAAAACTTTAAGAACACTTGTGGAAGTCTCACATGAGATGGTTTGTTCCCGAATGTTGCCTAGATGATGGGGTATTTAGGAAACTCTATTTCATTAAGTTTTTCACACTGTGTTCTAAATTTATTAATAATAAAATTAATAAATAAAAAGTATAATAAAATTGAAATCTTAAATATAAACAGTTGCACCTAAGCTCTGCCTAGATGTTAGAGAGTCGGGGTGGTCTCATTATACTTAAGAATCCAACTCTTAAATTGCATTTCATTGTAAATGACATTTATTAGCATACATACGTTAGCATGTTATCATCGATAATTGATTGCATTATTCTCTCTTTAATATGCTGTTCAATGATAAAATATTTTATAATAAAAAAGAATAATACTTTTTTTAAAAAAAATTGTGATACTATAAAATAAAATAAATATAACATTCCGAAAGAAATAATTCTTGGTGCTCTGCCTAGATGTTGGAGAGTCACTAACAATTATTTTCTATAAAGATTGTTATTTTATTTTAAGAATTATTGTATTAAATCTTAAGCGAAAAGAGTTATTTTAAATTCTGCCTAGATGATGGAGAATTTTAAGATAATTCTTTAACTTAAAGATTTTCTTAATAGTTCTAAATAAATATTTTAGCAAAATTTTATTTTATTTTTTTAAATGAAGGGAATTAGTGTTAAATTTCAAATTAAAATCGTTTTTATCCAACACCAAAAATAGCGCATAACTAAATGGTACCAATTTATGGGCGTTGTGGGGGTGCTAATCCTTCCCCACGCGTAACCGACTCTCGGACCCAACCTGATTTTTTGTAGACCAAAATTTATCTTCTTGATGAACTTTAAACCCATTTTTATAGTTTTATTAAAAGGATAAGCTTTTGGGTGGCCAATCACACCCTAACAAAGATTGGTGGCGACTTCATTCTATTTACTTCGATTTTAAAACATACTTTACGTCTGGCGGTCTCAAAACCGTTACGACAGCTTGGCGACTCTGCTGAGGATATTATTCGAGAGTCAAGCCAAAACTTTTAATTATGTGTTATTAAGAATTGTTGGATTTAATTGGTTTTATTTGACATTTCCTTTAATTTCCTTCACCTTGATTTTTCAAAAAAAAAAACTAAATATATATTTGTTAATGAATAAAACAAATTGTATGTTAGTTATTAATTTATTTTGATTTTGTAGTTATGATTTATTCATGTTATTTTAATTAAATTATTGTGCACACACTTTGCATATTCATGCATGAGCTCTAAACTCAGGCTCCATCCTTTTAAGAGGAAGTGAAGTAGCTACACTTTCGTGAGGTGATAACCTCCGCATTTGCTAGTGAAACACTTCCACTCAGATTGAACCCTTTTCGTTCGTAGCCTGTAATGGGTGAGGATCGGGGTACCTTACTAGTCCAACATGGATGACAGTGAGGTACAATTTGGGAACCTTTAGACCTTGTCAATCCAAACCCAATATATCATGAGCCATAGGAAGCCTGCCTAGGATAAAGCATGCTGTCTTTTCGAAAATTACCAAAAATTAAGACATTATACGTTATATTATTTTGTCGGATGGTTATTTCTCTTGTTTGTTTTGAATTCTTGAGTCATTTCATTTTATTAATTTTTTCTTTCTTTCTTTGTGTGTATTATATTTGAATATGTGGTATTTATTTTAGGTCAATCATTAAAAAAAAAAAAGGGCAAAAGAACATTTCTAAAGATTAAAAATTTTTCTTAAATTCTTTGTTTATTGGCCCAATAAAAAAATCAATTTTCATGTCCTAGTTATTTTGTTTTAAAAAAATTTTTTTATTTTGTTTCATCTTTTGCATTTCATACATCATAAAAAATAATACATGTATCACATCCCATATACATCATAAAAGATAGTATCAGTTTCACTAGGTTGGCATAATACAAGCATTACATCTCATGTAAAAATATAACATGCACTTGGTAAGTTCATGCATTCCATATAAGCATGTTGTATTAGTCATAGGAATACATCTCATCATTCATGTAAATATGTCATTGCATTTCATGCATATAGTTTCATAAGGTCATATGGAACGTATATTGCATTTCATATCCCACCATTTTTGTAACATATCATTGCATTTTTTACGCATTCATGGTTGACGAAAATTTTTATTTAGGTCTTTGTACATATAAAAATCCATTGTCATAAGTATATATATGCATTCTGTGACATTCTCATATTCATGTGTTCATAAACATACTTTGTGTGTCTTTGTTTTTTGTGATATTCATTCGATAAGGGTAATAGTCTAGAATTTTTTGTTTAAGTTCTGGAATAAAATGTCTATCTTGGTGGGGTTCAGAGTGACGAAAATGGGAGATCAATTGGAAGCAAAGATTAGTGCTTTGAAGTTGAATCAAGAGGAATTATGGCTTGAGCTTCGAGAAATGAAACAACATATGGTTCAAATGATAAAAATGGTTAGAAGTAGTGATGGAGTTGAGTTTGTTCCTCTTTAAAGACCATTGTCACTTCCGCCAAGTCAAGGTCAATTGGTTCCCGTTAGTTCCAACACTCTGCCAGAGTATGCTAAAGCATTGGGTAATTTGAATAGTGATCGAAGTTTGGGTGAACTTAAGAAAGGAATGGGTGAACTAGCCACGCAAATGACTGAGCTCAAGAGTTTGATTTCCAATAAGGAGTCACCTGGCTTCAAACAACCATCACCAACTATCTCAAGTCCTAACCCATACGTAAAACCTTCTTATGACCATTTTCAACCTCCTTTCCAAGTACCTAGGATTAAACCCTCAATTTTCATGCAACCACCAAGAATTTCACACCTGAACCCATATCCACCATCTCATATTTCACAATCATTTATTCAGCATGCTATCCCGTCACTACCTTTTAAACCCGATCTTCGACCCAGAGTTTCTCAATTCACCTCGAGACCAACTATACTAGCATATTTTCAGCAAAGTAAACCAATCATAAGACAGAAAAACTCTGGTAACACCAAAGGAAAAGCCCCTATTGATCCAATACCCATGTCCTACACAGAGTTATACTCGCTGCTCCTAGAAAACTACCTCATTGCCCCTATCCCTGCTGAACCTCGTAAACCACCTTTCCCTAAATGGTATAACCCTAGTGTCCAATATGAATACCATTTTGTTGTTGTGGGCCATTCTCTGAAAGATTGCATAGCTTTGAAACATAGGGTGGAAGGATTGATGAAAGCCAGATATCTGAGTTTTGATGCCAAAATGAAGCCAGTTATTCACGAGAACCCTTTTTTGATCCATGTCGAAATGGTTCAAGGATAGCTATTCTAGAAAATGAGATCAGTTGAGTTTGCACACTTATAGCACTCGAGCCAGTACCATAATCATAAAAAATAAAGGTGCCAGTTGAATGGACAGAGTAGAAAAGGCCTAAGGAGAGATCGGTAAAACAATTATGGGAATGCAACAAAATATGAACAGATAACTGGAAAAATTAAAATAGATGATAATGGAATTGATAAAAGAAAAAAGAATTGTTGAGACGCATAGGACAAGGGAGGAAATAGCTATCGAGACACCATTGTATCCATCTGGGTTTACATATGTTCAAGATCTTCATGTGTCACAAGCACCTCCAATAACTTATCAACTTTATGTTGGCCATTTTGCTAAGTTACCATTAGTTCAGACAAATATCAATCCTGGGCATACTCCTCACAACTTCACTACTGTGCCCAATGTGGATGATCATAAAAAATTCAAAAAACTGAAAAAGGTGTCAGATCCATCAAAAGATATAGTGATGAAAGATAAGTATGATCTATTGGAAGAGAGATTGAAAGCAATTGAAAGTCATGATGTGTACGAGAATGTTGGCACCAGTGAATTTAGTCTAGTACCTGATCTTGTTATTCCATCAAAATTCAAAGTCCTAAGTTTTGAGAAGTACGATGGAACAAAATACCCTATAATACACATTATCATGTATTATCGAAAGATGACAGGCTACACTCATAATGATAAATTATTGATCCATTGCTTTTAAGATAGTCTCACTGGACTTGCAGCAAGATGGTATGCTCAGTTAGATCGAAGTAAGATTCACTCTTGGAATGAATTAGCTAGGGCCTTCCTAGCACAATACAAGCATGTTGAAGATATGATGCCAGATAGGTTGTCTATGCAGAACATGAAGAAAAGATCAACTGAAACGTTCAAAGAATATGCACATAGATGGAGAGACATAGCAGCTAAAGTATAACCACCATTGTCAGAGAAAGAAATTACTATTTTATTTGTCAATTCTTTGGACACTCCCTATTATGAAAGAATGATTGGAAATATCTTTAAAAACTTTTCGGACATGATGATTTCTGGTAAAATTATAAAAAATACAATTAAGAGTGGCAGGATTAAGTTAAAAGATGCGACAGATATTGAAGAAAAAAGTACATCAGAACAGAATAAAAAAAGGTGCAAGCAGTCACACTGGAGGGGCATCTACCTAATAGCTTTATCTCGTACAATCCTTGTCTTGCTTATCAACCCCATCACCTTGCCATAAGCCATATCTCTCAAAACCCATATCTTTACCAACCAAGCCAGCATTTGAGCTTTCCAGCAAACTCTCATCTTAAAGTGGTCATTCGCGATTTTGTTCCCACATTTGAATCCACCACCCAACCAATAAAAAATTGAAAGAGACCAGGGAATGATCGAGAGAAATTGTCCATCCCTATTTCTCACCTTTTGCCTTTGCTAATAGAAGGTAGATATCTCACTCTTGTACCTCTGAAAACAACACCAAATCCATAAAAAAGGAGTTACAATCCCAATGATAAGTGTGATTACCATATGAGGGCAATTGGCCACTAAAAAATACAGGCAGTTGAAAGAAAAGGTTGAAGATCTTATCAAGAATGGTATTCTGACTCTGGAGGTAATAGAACAATGGAAGTTGTTAACTCCATTCAATTGTAAAATGTGAGAAGTTGAGATGAAGAGAAAGGTGTCAAGTTTTAAAAATCAGGATAGGATGATTTTTTTTATGTATGTAGGACATGTGCATTGTGTCTCTAGGAGTTATTTAACTTATTTTGGAAGAATTGAATACTTTGGATTTTTTTCATGAAATTTTCTCTTTATGCATTTGTTTGGATAAAAGTCCCACATAAATAACTTTCAAAAAAAAAAAAAAGAAAAAAAAGTTTTATTCTGTAATAAAAATGGAAGAATTCTTAAAGGAAATAGTGATTACTGTTAGGAAAAAGCTCATTAAATACCTCCACACCTTTTCAAATACTTTCATGTCCTTAATCACTTAAATGATTGGACTCATCAACCATAACCTTTCAGGGAATGTGAGTTTGAGTTCAGACCTTAAAGGGCCGATAATTTTTTTCGGGGCAAGGAACAAAAGAGATTAATTTAGAAAATTTGTTTTGAATTTCAAAAATCAGATATTCTTTCAAATTTTCCAATCGATAGTCGAATGTGTGTCAAAATTTTGCTATGACCATAGATACAAAAACACTTGAGCTATAAGTATAGTTAATATCATAGTTAAAGAAATATAAAATATAAGTATAAAAAGAAAATAACATTTGAGCAGTGCAGATCAAGAAATGATACTAAGTGAAAATTAGAGGGAAAATTGAAGTAGAGTTGAGTAGTGATCAAAAAATATAAAGTTAATGAAAAGTGGTTAAAGATACATTATGCTTAACCTAGAGCTACTAATACAAAAGGTGTGTTACAAGTTAATTAATAAGATAATTTTAAATTTATGATAGTTAGTATTGAAATAATAAAAATTGTGAGTGAATAATGGTCTAAAAATGACAAGTTCATTGATATTGAAATATTTTATTCTACCATTAACATTTAGAGATATCTTAATTTAGAATAATAAAACAAATTAAATTTATTGTATTTAATAATGGAAATAAAACAAATTAAATTTTAATTAAATTAACGTACATTAATATCTAGATTTTAAAATTATAAAACGTTACAAATGAAATCAAATGAAATCCAAATGCATTAATATTTTACCAAATGAAATTAAATGAAATCATCTTTAATGAAATATAAATCTATCAATCAAATATAAATTAATAAAATATTTTATTCCATTAATTTAATTGTGGAGAATTAATTTGATACATTTGCTTTCTATAGTTACATATAAAATTTATTAATTATTCAAATGGATACTATATTTAATCAAATATAAATGTATTAAATAATTAATTAGTGAATCAATTATTTTATAATTATAATTGTAGCATTTATTAAATTATTAATTATATATTGATTGATTTAATTTGTCAAATTAAGAAAATTTTAAAATTTTAATATTTTTAATATGAATTGAATTGAGTATGATTTAAAGTTAATAATAAAAGCATAAATATAGTCAATTGATAAGATAATTTTAAATTATGAAAGTTAATATTGAAATAATAAAAATTATGATGAATAATGGGTCTAACAATGGCAAGTTGATTGATATTAAAATATTTTATTCTACCATTAACTTTTAGAGATCACTTAATTTAGAACAATAAAACAAATTAAATTTATTATATTTAATAATGACAATAAAACATATTAAATTTTAATTAAATCAACGTGCATTAATATCAAATAATAAAATTTTAAAACGTTACAAATGAAAACAAATGAAATCAACATGCATTAATATTTTATCAAATGAAATTAAATGAAATCATATTTAATAAAATATAAATGTATCAATCAAATATAAATTAATAAAATATTTGATTCCATTAATTTAATTATGGAGAATTAATTTGATCTATTTGCTTTATATATTTACACATGAAATACATCAATTACATAAATGGATACTATAATTAATCAAATATAAATATATCAAATAATTACTTAGAGAATCAACTATTTTATAATTGTAATTGTTGTATTTATTAATTTATTAATTATATATTGATTGATTTAATTTATCAAATTAAAATTTTTTTAAAATTTTAATACTTTTAATATGAATTGAATTGAGAGTGATTTAAAATCGACAATAAAAACATAAATATAGTCAATTTAGTTTTTTGAATTATATTTGCTTTATATATTTACGTATGCAAGACATCAATTACTAGATACTATATTTAATTAAATATAAATGTATCAAATAATTAATTAAAAAATCAACTATTTTATAATTGTAATTGTAGTATTTATTAATTTATTAGTTATATATTGATTGATTTAATTTGTTAAATTAAGAAATTTTTAAAATTTTAATGCTTTTAATATGAATTGAATTAAGAGTGATTTAAAGTTAATAATAAAAACATAAATATAAATCAATTTAGTTTTTTGAATTATTTTTAAATTAAAAATGTATTAAATAAAATAAAATTCATTTATTAGAAGTCAAGTGACGATTTTTAAGACCGTCCACATATCAACATTTTAAGCCTTCCATATAGAATTTTTCCATTTTTGCCAAAAGCTTTGGCTTTTATATATTATATAAGATTCCTAAAACCATACAAATTTCCCAAAACCTAAAATTCAGGCTATTTTTATTATTAATTAGGGTTCGATAAAAAATAACCATCTCATACACTATAATGCTACGCAAAGGGAAGATAACTCTATCTAAACATAAACTCATCCTACATTTCTTATGATTTGAAATGAATGACTCGACATTATAATTTCAAGTTATTAACTATGGATATAATGCAGAAGTGTCCTTTGAATAACTTCATCATATATGTTGGCCTATTAGGAGATAGCTTATCTTAGATTAATCTTGCTATTTTCAATCTTACACTATGTTTGGATTAAGGGAAAGGGAAAGAAAGGAAAGGAAAATAAAGGAAAGTAAAAGAAACAGAAAAACCTTTCATTTGTTTGGATAAACTTATAATTTAAAGGAAAGGAAAGAGATGAAAACTCAATAACATTTTGTTTTCTTTCTAATTTTCACTTTATTAATATCCCAATTTCAGGGAAAAACTAAGGAAAGGAAAGTTGAAAAAATTTTATTTTTACAAAAAGACTATTATATCCATCCTTTTATTAATATTAAAAACCAAGTCAAAATTTTATATAAATACATTGCCAAAGTGATTGTGTGTTGAAATTTTGGCAATGGTCAAAAAATTATTAATGTATGTTTGTAAAAACATCTTTATGTTTCACTTGATTAAAAACTACTAATATAGTAGCAATTGCGAGGCCATACAAGATAACAAACATATCATGATCTATGAGTGCTCTAAAATCACAAACAATGAAATATTATAATTGAATACAATTATTATAATGAATCATTTATTTTCCTTTTCACTCTTTATCCAAGCAATGGGTATTAGAATTCTTTTTCTTTCCTTTTCTTTATTAATTTTAATTATCCAAACAAAGGGTACATATATCATTTCCTTTCCTTTAAAAAACGTTATTTTTCTTTCCTTTCCTTTCCTTTCTGTTCCTTTATAAATATTTATCCAAACATTACCTTAGATTATATAGGAGAAAAATTTTCATGAAACAATTGCTCATATATTATCAGCACCATTTTTACAAAGTAACATAGCAATACACAATGGCGAATCTAGGATTTCAAATTAGAGGGGGCAAAATTAAATAACAACTGTAAATTAAAAATTTTTACTTAACATATAATATGTTGTTATTTTGTCAAAAATTATAAAAATTTTAAGTAAAATATGACATTCTATAATGTAACCATAAACAAGGTATATAAAAAATTTAAGTATTGAAATAAAAAATGTATAACTATTTAAAATAGAAGAAACTCAAATAATTTTGTTTAAAATTGTGCCCGTCGATCTTTCATAAAAATAAAAATTATTAAACTAAAAAGTTTTAGCAAATTTTCTCTCAATATAGATAGCAAGATTAAGATTTTTCCTAATAAATATTAATAATTTTCTCAAATTTAAAATTAAAATAATTTGTAATTTATTATTAATGGCTTCAAAATCAAAAGACAAAGATGTAGTAGTTTTATCATGAAAAAAGTTATAATTGCCCTTTGTACCGTCTTTATAATTAGCCCTCTAAAAAGACAAGAATGCACCTTCATTTGTAATAACTATATCAACTTGGTGCTAGATTTAAAATTTTAAGGAATAAGATTTGTGTCTCTGACTATTCTATTAATCTTATCTCTTTTTAAAAATTTCTTTGAATAGTTTTGACTTTTAACATGAGTCATATTTAATAAATACATTTATTTTTTAAATTTTTAATGAGAACTAAACTATAAATATTAATACATTTTACAAATTAGTTAGAATTTGAGAATTAATTTTTTTTCTTAAAAGTTTTTTATTTTTGAAATTACAAGTACAAATTATAATTATAATTAAGTATTAAATAACTGAATAATTAAACAAATAAACCAATTAACAAATTAGAATATAACTAGACAAATCCAACATAATATGGAAATAAATCCACATACAATAAAATTTGAAATTAAAATCTTAAAGTTTTAAACATTTATAATCACAAAGAATAATTTTTCTTTTTTGGGGAATTATTTTTAAATTTTAAAAGAAACCCTTATAAATTATATACATCACTATGTAGTAAAGGGCTCTAAAAATGTTAAAGGGGGCATGGCCTCTTCTGGTTTCAATGTGGCTCCACCACTGGTAGTATAAGTGAACCACTTATGATCTGGTTATTAGAATTTTTCAATAAGTGGGTTACTATTAATTTTTAATTTTATAATTTAATAAAATAGATTGATAAATTTAGTCATGATACAAGACAAACATGAGGGCCCAAACAGTTAATTATGATGACTTATGTATCGACTTACACATCTTATGAGGTTAGTATGGTCTAACGGTTGTGGAAACCTTTAGCCAGGTAATGTTTTTATGATGAGGTTTTTAGGGTTTTAATATAAATTGGCTAAGGTCCTCTCTTTCACTTCTAAATAAAGGTATCTATCCATTGAGAATTATTAGTAAGAGAAGTGCGAAGAGAAAAATCTAGTCTCTTCATAAAATTATAGTTGCTTTCGCTTGATGATTATGTCTGCCAAACAGGTACGTAAATCAATTATTGGTGTTCCAATACTCATATTTGGTTCTTGGAATTTAGAATTTATGTATACGTGTGGTATCAAAGCTTAATTATATGACAGTAAGACCCAAAATTATGTTTTTTAAAATTTAATTTTACATGAAATTAAGTTTTGGGTGAAATCTTATGATTTCTACAATCCAATTTTTTGATCTTGTTCCTTCTTTGAACAAGAATCAAAACCATACCAACAATGTTGGTAATTCATTTTATAGAGAGAGAAATTAAGGTTTAAGGATTTTGGTTTAAGATTTAATTAAAATCTTGATATTATATGGGTTTTAATTCAAATTGGTTCTTGAATATTGTTACCCATGTGCTATAAAGATGAAACAAAATGTTTAATTTCATAAAATTTTAGATTATATGCCCAAACTTAAAGAAAACTAAATTGGACTATGTATAAGTTTTTTAATATGAAAATTTTGCTTAAATTTATGTTGATTCATATTGTTTTTATGTGAATTGAAGTATGGACTTAGTAAATCTATGTGTTAATTAAAGTTTAGAAGTTTTATTGCATAAAAAAACGTGAAATTTGAAGAAAACTTTAATCGGGTATGAATGTGGGTTTAATAACCCGATTTCTTTTGGTCGACTAGTTTATTTTTGTCCTTTTTTTTTACGATTTTCAAATTGGTTCTTGAATAATGTTACCCACTTGCTATAAAGATGGAACAATATGTTTAATTTCATAAAATTTTAGATTATATGCCCAAACTTAAAGAAAACCAAATTAGATTACGTATAAGTTTTTTAATCTAAATTTTTTGCTTAAATTTATGTTGATTCATATTGTTTTTATGCGAATTGAAGCATAGGCTTAGTAAATCTATTGTTAATTAAAGTTTAGAATTTTAATTGCATAAAAAAACCATGAAATTTGAAGAAAGCTTGAATCAGGTATGAATATGAGTTTAATAATATGATTTCTTTTGGTTGATTGGTCTATTTTTTGTCTATTTTTTTTTTTTTTTTTACAGTTTTTCACATGGGTTTGTTGAAACAATAGCTCAATTGGGTTTTAAAAACTTTAAGTTCATGAGAAACACAAAAAAAGGCATCAAAATTAGGCTTAAATTGCAAACAAACCCAAATGAGCAAGTCCAATAGGGTCAGGTTGACTCGGCTTAAGGTTGAAGAAGAAGATCCCATGCCAAGTGAAGCCCATGCATAGGGAGTGGTGTTTGCGACACGTGTGGGCTCTTATGGTGTCCATTTTTGCTCTGTTTCTTCTAGCATGCTTGGAATGTTATTGTCGTAACGGTTTTGAGACCGTCAGATATAAAGGATTTTAAAATCAAGAAAAAAAAAGAGTCACCACTAATCTTTTTTAGAGTGTGATTGACCACTCAAAAGTTTATCTTTTTAATAAAACTATAAAAATGAGTTTGAAGTTTATCAAAAAGATAAATTTCGGTCTGCGAAAATCAGATTAGGTCCGGGACTTGGTTACGTGTGGGGAAGGATTAGCACCCCCACAACGTCCATAAATTGGTACCATTTAATTACACATTATTTTCGGTGTTAGATAAAAATGGTTTCAATTTGAAATTTAATGCTAATTCGCTTCATTTTTAAAAAAATAAATTTTGGTTAAATTTTTTTTTAGGAATATTGAAGAAATCTTTAAGTTAAAGAATTATTTTAAAATTCTCCAACATCTAGGCAGAATTTAAAATAACTCTTCTCACTTAAGATTAAACAAAATACTCCTTAAAATAAAAATAACACTCTTTGTGAAAGATAATTATTAGTGACTCTCCAACATCTAGGCAGAGTACTAAGAATTATTTCCTTTAGAATGTTATTTTTGTTTGATTTTATAATATCATATGTGGACATTAAATTTGTCTGGCAAAAAAAAAAGAATAATAATAATATTATTAAATAAAAAATACAAAAAAATACAGAATCTAAAATAGAAAAAAAAGAAAAAAAATAAACAGAACAAAAAAAATTAGAGATGGCCCTACCCCCCACCTCTCTGATCACCATACCTACCCTCCACCCTTCTAATTACCCATCCGACTGATAGCCATTATCCTCACTGTCAAATAAGACAAAAATAAATAAAGGTAGCATGGGGCTCATGCTTGCATCTTATGTCGAGCCTTATGCCATTCACTACTGGAGCTCTATAAATAGAGCTCCTGACTGAACAAGAAAGAAGGGAGAGGAACGAAGAAAGAAAAAAACCATGTAAAAAAAAAAGATCTTTTGCCAGAAAAAAATATACCAAAAAAAAAAACTCAGTCCCTTGGAATAGAGAACCCAACACCGAGAGTTCATACATAAAGAAAACAAAAAGAGTCAGTTTTACAAAAAATAAATAAATAAAAATGGAGGGTTTGACCGAAACTTCACCAGCAGATCTGGGAAATTTAGGACACTTTTTGGTGAAAAAAAAGGCTAGATCTGTGTTTAGGGTGTTGAAGGGAACATTTTGAAAAATTTTAGAATTTTTCGACATCGACGACGGCGGTCGGAGCTCTCCATCGGCGAAGACTGCAACGGTCGTTGCGACGGATGGCCACCTGCCCCAAGTTGGCCTAAAAAAAAGAGAAAAAAAGTGCATTTTTTTCTGAGAAAATGGGGAGAATGACCAAACAAAAAATTTAGCACCTTTTATATAAACTACAAAAACCAAAACGACGTCGTTTCAATAAAGGCCCAAAACGATGCCGTTTTAAGCACCCAAGATCTACGCATCAACCCACGATTTGATTCGGGATTCGCGCACTCAACTCGCGACCCATTTCCTTCATCAGCCTCTGACCGGTCCGACTAAATCGGAACCGAACTACTGAACCCGACCCGGACCGAAACTGAACCGCTGAACGTGATCGAACCGCTGATGCCAGACCGAACCGTCGGATCGAACCGTGCTTTGACTGTATATTATTTTAATTTTCTTATTTTTTATATATTATTTTATTAATATTTATGCATATTAAAATATTTATATTTGTTAGATTAAATGATGAAATATTTTTTTATAATTCTGTTAATTTTTAAAATAAACTTAAAAAATAAAAAAATAAACTTAATAATAATACCAAAATAATAAAAATGTAAGAAAAATAAAATTTTTACTCGACAATGAGATTCAAAGGTATTCCGAGTAGTAATGTCTACGAAATCTCTAGGTGAGAAGATTTTTTTTAAATACTACCAGCGTATTAGAGTATTTATATAAAAATTTTTAATACAATAAAATTTTTTTGTTATAAAATAATAATAATAAAATTAACTAATAAATTAAAAATAGGTAATAAAAAATGAGAAAAAAAAAAGAAATTTTATCCAATGATGGGATTCTAAAAGTATTCCGAGTAGAGATGCTTTAAGAAACCCCTAGGTGAGAAGATTTTTCTTAAATATTACTAGTGTATTAGAATATTTATAGAAAATCTTCAATATAATTAAATTCCTTTTTTCTTCCAAATTTCAATTAAAAATAAATATTAATAAAATAATTAATATAATTTCTAACAAAGGAGAATAAAATGTGTGCATCAACATGGTAACATTTTGCATTGCATGCGTGACATTTTTTTTACGAAAAGTAAATTTGAGCCTTCAAGGATGAGATTCTAAGGTATTCCGTGAAGTGATGCCTAAGAAATCTCTAGGTGAGAAAAAGTTTTTTTAATGATATCAACGCACTGGAACATTTTAAGAATTATTTCAATAAAAAGGTTTTAATTTATTTTTCTCGAGAATAAAATTTTTTTTCTAATAAATAAAAAATTAAGGAAATTATTTTTCGAACATCGAAAATTAGACTATTTTTATCAAAATGAAAAGATAACACGTTAATTGGTACCGTTTTTAACAGGCACTGTAGGGGTGCTAATCATTCCCCACGCGTAACCAACTCCCAAACCCAGACTGTTTCGTAGATCGTAAAATTATCTTTTTAATTAATTTTAAAACTTTATTAAAATGATATGTTTTAGTAGGTGGCCAATCACACCTAGCCAAAAAAGGATTGGTGGCGACTTCGTTATTTTTTATTTCATTTCCAAATTCGTCGGACAGACACAAAACCGTTACGATAGCTTGGCGACTCCACTGGGGATGCATTTTATTTTCGAGAGTCAGGCTAAAATTAATTATATGTTATCCTCAAATTTTGATTTAAATAGTCCTAATCGATTTCTTAGATTTTTATTTTTTCTTTTTAACAATAAAAAGGTAAATAAAAAAAACCAAAAAACAAATAAAAAGCAAAAAAAATTCACACACATTTCTTTTACTATGCCTCTTATGTTTTATTTTTTTGTATATATTACTCTCAATAAATTAGGATATATTTGCATACAATGGCACGATGCATATCATGCATGAGCTCTATACTCGAGCTCCATCCTTTATAGGATAAAGTAAAGTACCTATGCCTTCATGAGGTGATATCCTCTGTAATGACAAGTGAAATACTTCCACTCGAATTGAACCCTTTCTGTTCGTAGCCTGTAATTGGTGAGGATCGGGGTGCCTTACTAGTCTAACATGGACGACAGTGAGGAATAATTTGGGAACCTTTAGACCTTGTCAATCCAAACCCAGCATATAATAAGCTTAGGAAACCAGCCTTATGTAGAGTCTTATCCACCTTATTGTAGGAAATACCTAAGAATAAAAGTTATGCGTAATACAAAACAAAACAAACACAAAATCTCAAAACATAAAAGAAATCACTAAAAAATAAAAAATATTTTTTTCTTAAACCGCATAATCACACTAACTCAATTTTGTTTCATTTTCATTTTTTTTGTATTAATCATATCATACAGTTCTGCATCAAGATATTTGCTCTATGATATATTTTTTCTAAAAAGTTTTCATGAAACCCATAGAACTATATATTTGCCCATCTTCAGTTAGTGTGCCATGTGAGTCGTATAATGAAGTACATGTTTAGTAAAAAAAAGCTCAAGAAAAGAATGAAGATTGTTTGCCTATAGGTTATGTGTCTGAATTACGTGAGAAAATGTATTTAGATCTCACACAAAATGATTTAAAAGAGTTAGCTGCTGTCTGGGGTCAGTTAAGTAAAGAAAGAAAAGAAAGCTTTTGTAAAAAGTACGGACAGATTGCATCTCTCATTTTAGTAGTGATCGATGAATAGCTGGTCAAGGTAGCTATACAGTTTTGGGATCCATCCTATAGATGTTTCACTTTTAATCAAAAAAATTTGGTGCCAACTATAGAAGAGTTTCAATTTTACTTGGAATAAAACTACAATGTCCAGATAAAGTATTTACTCGAAAGTCAAAATTAGGTTATCGTAAAAAGTTAGCCAAGCTTATGTGGATTAAAGTAGAAACCATTGATTCCTTTGTGAAGCCTAAAGGTGAACATTTCGGCATTCGTTGGGATTTTCTTCGAAACTTTATTCAAGGGCATTTAAATGATGATCAAGGTATGGCTGTGTTTGCTCTAGCATTGTATGGCATGGTAATCTTTTCGAAAACTTTGGGTTACATTGAGATAACTATGGTAAATTTTTTTGAGCAAATTGAAACCCAAGCAATTAATCCCGCTCCAGTAGTCCTAGTTGAAACCATCAGGTCATTGAATTTCTATCAACGAAATGGAAAAAGACGATTCATAGGATGTGCATCTCTATTATATGTATGGGTTAGAAGTCATTTCAAGTATAGAAAGAGTGCATTTTTGAAATCGTATCTACAAAATAAAGCACCAATTGAAGAGTTTTGTAAAAGTCAATGGCCAACATTGAAGACTAAAGAAGAGTGAGGATGAAATTAAATGGATGGTGCCTTGGATGCCTCGAGTGCCTTTGTTGTATCATGGAAGAAATGAGCCGTGGATACCGTTGTTAGGATTATGGGGTATTGTAAGTTACGCTCCATTGATGGTACTTAGGCAATTTGATGTAAAGTAATTTGTTCCTGCCACTCATGGTTTGGCCCAAATAGAATTTATTTACGGGGAATCGAATCCATCAAAAACCTTAGAGCAGTTGATTCAAGCATGAAAGAGAACACGAAGAATGAGGTTAAGGCCTCTCATCGATAAAGTCACTTTTGATTACCAGATTTGGAAAGCAAGGCAGCCTGAGACATAGTACTCCTTTCTGATGACAGCTCATATCAATTGGTTAATCTTTTGGAAGAGGTGCAATTATTAAAAGTTAAGCTTGTCAAGAAAGAATTAAAAGCTGAAAAAGAAAAAATAATAAGAAAAAATTTGAGACTTGATGAGAAAGTAGGGCAATTGAAATATGAAGCAGAGATACAATGGAGCAGATTAGAAAAAGTCATAAAAAATAGGATGTGGCCAATAGTGATTTAAAAGATCTACATCAAGAAAATAAGAGGTTACAAGTTCAATTCAAAACTGGAAAAGTCACAAAGTCTTACCTTAGTCGACAACGTGAAATGGATGAGCTTTGAGAGGGAATAAACCAATGGAACGGCAAAGCTTAAGAAAAGCAAGAGAAGACCACCAGAATTTCTCAAGAATGTCAGAATTGGAAGGGATTATACTCTACAACCTCAGCAAGATTGGTGGAATGCCAAAACGAAAAGGAAATGTTGAAAGTTATGCTCGTAAAAGAGAGAAGAAAGCACTTCGAAGTACTGAATGAAAAAGAATCACTTCACCAGGTGATCCAAAGGTTAAAGATACAACTACAAGACCACAAGAGCCATATTTAGATGTGTGGCATAGAAGGGGAAAAGATTGGATCTTCACATGTGATTCAGAAAGGGACGCTCACAAGAGATGGAAGACAGAAAGCTTAGGGAGGTAACAGTACATAGAGCACTTGACTAATCAAGTTTACAAGGTAGTGAAGAAAGCATGGGGGATGGTTGAAAAGGTAGAAGCATTAAGAAGAGAAGTCAATCCCATAGGAGAATATGGACAAAGCCTAGTGAACTTTCTAGACGAGGCAAAAGACCATTATAAACAAGTCAAACACTTCTATGGATATAACTCTAGGATGGTAAATCCTATGTAATAAAAGTTATATAGAATGAATAAAAATTGCTAATGTTGAAATTCATCTAAGAGCAAATATCTCTCACTTGCATTCATGCATCATGTACATCATTGAAAAATAAAATTTTCAACACATAGCATTCTAATTTTTTTTCTTTTTTTTTTTCAAAACAAAAAAAAAACTTTGTGATAATAAAGGTTCAAGAATATCTCACCCATAAAAAATTTTAACTTAACCTACTTGTTATTCATACAATACCAGGACTCAGACAAGAATCATGGAGCTAAAATAGGCTAGTCGATTTGAGAGAATAGAAAAAGTTCAAGAAAAACTAAGAGGGGATATCAGTACAATAATGGATATGCTCAAGAAACTTGACAAGAGAAACAGTGGAAGAAAATCTTAGCTTTTAAAAGTAATCGTCAGATATGGTAGATCCTGTTTACCCTTTAAGGTGTGAGCCACGATCGACCCAACCTTCTCAAAGAACTAGAGTGGCAATTCCTACTCTCGATGGATATCCCAATCCTTATCCAAGAATGACATCTACACCTGTTCCAGGACAATTTCAAAATTTTGTTAATCTCGTTATGATGGAAAAATCACCTGAACCAATCTTAGTTCCTGATTTGGATGATCCCAAGGAAAGAAAAAAGCTAAGGATACAAATACCTGAGAAAGTGAAAGATACCAGTGCCCGAGAGAAGATGAAGTTATTGAAAGAAAAGCTTAGGGCTGTAGAGGGAATGAATTTTTATGGCTCCACAGATACTGCTGACATTTGTTTAGTTCTAGATGTGATCATTCCACCAAAATTTAAGGTCTCTGAATTTGACAAATATGATGGCATAAAATGTCCAATGATTCATATCACCATATATTATCATAAGATGGTAGCATATACTCGTGACGAGAAGTTATTGATGCACATATTTCAAGATAGCCTTACAAAATCTACAGTTAGATGGTATGTCCAACTAGATAGCACTCATATTCATTCCTGGTAAGAACTCACAAGGGCATTTCTTACATAATATCAACATGTTAGGGATTTAGCTCCAGATCGTCTATCTTTACAAGGTATGGAAAAAAAAGCAACTGAAAGCTTCAAAGAATATGCACAAAGATGAAGAGACATGGCTGCATAAGTTCAACCTCCTCTCACCGAGAAAGAAATAACTATTTTATTTGTGAACACCCTAAAAATACCATACTATGAGATATTGATAGGCAATGCAACCAAAAACTTTATAGCTATGGTGATATCATGTGAAATCATTGAAAATATCATAAAAAATAGTAAGCTCGATGCAGGAAAGACAAGTGGAGCAAGAAAAGGTGAAGCTCTTAAAAAGAAAGAGAATGAAGCTTAAGCAGTGAACTATATGGGGTAACAATTTAAAGGTTTCACACCTTATCCTACACTAGTCTACCAAACCCATTACCCTTCTTTAAACCATGTTACATCCATTCCTCATTCATATCAACCATACCAGTCATTACCATAACCAGCTCATCCATTCCATTTTTAGCCATCTTTTCAGACACCCACTTACAATCGTCCTACTGCACCTATCAGAACAGAATGGAGACCTAGTTCTAATAGTGTTTGAGAGCCCCCAGAAATACCCAAGAAAAAATCACTTTCGATCCCATTCCCATGACATACACAGATTTGTATTCTCGACTTGTTAAAAAATATTTGCTTGCTTCTGTTATTGTTGTACCCTTGAAACCTTCATTTCTCAAATGGTATAACCCCAATGCATATTGTGACTATCACTATGGGAATCCAGGTCATTCCACTAAGAACTATACTACTTTGAAGCATAAAGTGCAAGGGTTAATCAATGAATGTGTATTAAACTTTGATACCAACCAATAAGGGACTCTAAATGTTAATGGGAGCCCTCTACTAAATCATACCAGCCCATCAATAAATGCCTTAATTAATGGGCAAAGAAGCCACGTGAAAGAAAAATTACCTTTTACTTTGCATGCTTATAGAATATCAGTTTGAACATCTATTGGGGCCACTCCATTCTCTTTGACATATGGAATGGAAGCTGTGCTACCGGTCGAAGTAAAAATTTCCTTGCTGAGAGTCTTGATGGAGGTAGAATTAGAGGAAGCAAAATGGGATCGAAATTGCTACGAGCAATTGAACCTTATTGAAGAGAAAAGACTTACAGTACTTTATCATGGTCAATTATATCAAAAAAAGATGATGAGAGCACGTGATAAGAAAATTCATCCCCATTGCTTTAGGGAAGGAGATTTAGTGCTGAAAAAGATCCTTCCAAATCAACATGATAATAAAAAAAAATGGACACTAAATTGAAAAGGCCTACATGTGGTGAAAAAGGCCTTTTCCGATGGGGCATTGATTTTGGCAGAGATGGATGAAAGTGGTTTATCTATTCCGATAAACTCAGATGCTGTGAAAAAATATTTTGGTTCAAAGAAAAAAAAGTAGAAAATGAAAAAGGTGACTTGGATGTGAAGAAGAAGTATCATTCCACAATACAGGGGTAAGTGTAGTTTGATGAACTCTGAAAGATCAAGGAAGTCATCTAATTTAGTTTTAGGAAAAGAATTTGGGAATATTTTATTCATGATTATCTTATGATCATTATTTGGGCACCTTTGTTTCAACTCAAATACTTTGTCATGCACTTGTTACCAGTCTAATAAAATATGCTATCTTTCTTTTGGAAATAACACCTATCAATTCCTTTATTCTCATTTTTTATCTGCCATACGAATAGAAGAAATGTGTGATTGCATTTTATTGGTCTTGGACTTAAAATGATGAAAAGAAAAATAAACATGAAAGATCTTAGCATTACTTTTTAAAAGTTGATAAAGGTAAATGAAAAAAGATGAAAAAAGCATGACAAGATATTAATGTTGCAGACTTTTGAAGAAGAAAAATATTATGGTCAGATGTTAAGAACAGATTGGTCATATAAGAATTCTGATAAAAGAAGCCAAAAACGAGAGATTTCGAGAACCTTTTTACTACAATGAAAAATTTTGATTGCATTACATGCATTACATTTAAAGCACTCAGTATATGCATCCATGAGCAGTTTTAATAAGGACAGAGCTTTCCATTTCCTAATCAAACAAAAGATTTCAAAAGAGAGAAATTTACTTATTCAAAAATGAGAACTCAATTTGAAGAACATATGAGAGATTTTAAAGTTGTTGAGCCTCTATTGAGAGGAGCTCTTTTCAAAATGAGATTTTAAAGTTGTTGAGCCTCTACTAAGAGGAGCCCTTTTCAAGATGAAATTTTAAAGTTGTTGAGCCTCTACTGAGAGGAGCTTTTCCAAGATAAGATTTTAAAGTTGTTGAGCCTCTGTTGAGAGGAGCCCTTTTCAAAATGAGATTTTAAAGTTGTTGAGCCTCTGGTGAGAGGAGCTTGTTGTTGAACCTCTGTTGAGAGGAGCTTTTTCAAGAAAATTTTTAAAGTAGTTGAGCCTCTATTAAGAAGTGCTTTTTCAAGATGGATTTTAAAGTTATTGAGCCTCTGCTGAGAGAAGCTTTTCCAGATAAAATTTTAAAATCGTTGAGCCTTTGCTGAGAGGAGCCCTTTTTAAGATGAAATTTTTAAAGTTATTAAGCTTTTGCTGAGAGGAGTCTTTTTCAGATTTTAAAATTTTAAAGTTGTTGAGCCTCTGTTGAGAGGAGCTTTTTCAGATGAAATTTTTAAAGTCGTTGAGCTTCTACTAAGAGGAGCCCTTTTCAAGATGAGATTTTTAAAGTTGTTGAACCTCTGCTGAGAAGAGTCTTTTTCAGATTTTAAATTTTCAAAAGTTGTTAAGCCTCTGCTGAGAGGAGCCTTTTTTCAGATTTTAAAATTTTAAAGTTGTTGAGCCTATATTAAGAGGAGCTTTTTTAGATGAAATTTTTAAAGTCGTTGAGCTTCTGCTAAGAGGAGCTCTTTTCAAGATGAGATTTTTAAAGTTGTTGAACCTCTACTGAGAAGAGTCTTTTTCAGATTTTAAATTTTTAAAAGTTGTTAAGCCTTTGCTGAGAGGAGCCCTTTTTAAGATGAAATTTTTAAAGTTGTTGAGCCTCTGATGAGAGGAGTCCTTTTCAGATTTTAAATTTTCAAAAGTTGTCAAGCTTCAAGTGAGAGGAGCATTTTCGATTTGAAAAAAAAAAACTTTTTGAGTAGTCTATGTTAAAAAAAAAAAAAAGAGAAAAAAGGAAAGAAAAATCCATTTGGATTTTGGATAAAATTGTTGTCTTTATCTTTGCTCTATTATTGATTATCAGCAATGTGCAAAGAGGGGTAGCTGTGGACATCAAATTTGTCAAGCAAAAAAAAAATATTATTAAATATAAAATACAAGAAAAATACAAAATACAAAATACCAAAAAAAAGAAAAAAAACAAACAAACAGAACAGAAAAAAGGGGGATGGTAGTGGTGCCTTCCTCGGCACCACTACCACCATGCCCTACCCTCCTTCTTATCACCATACCCTACCCTCCACCCCTCTGATCACCCATCTCACTGACAGCTACTACCCTTACTGTTAAATAAGACAAAAATAAATAAAGGCAGCATGGGGCTCGTGCTTGCACCCCATACCGAGCCTTATGCCATTCACTATTGGAGCTTTATAAATAAAGCTCTTAGCCGAACAAGAAAGAGGGGAAAGGAACAGAGAATGAAGAAAACCCTGTAAAAAAAAAGACTTTTTTGCCAGAAAAAAATACCAAAAAAATACAAAAAAAAATTCAATCCCCTGGATCGGGAAACCCAACGTCGAGAGTTCCTGCACAAAGAAAATAAAAAGAGTCAGTTTCAAAAAAAAAAAGAGAGAAAATAAAAAATGAAGGTTTGACCGAAACTTCATTAACAGATCTAGGGAATTTTAGACATTTTTTGGTGAAAAGAACGCTGGATCTGTATTTAGGTTGTTGAGGGAAACATTTTAGAAAATTTTAGAATTTTTCAACACCGACTATAGCGATCGGAGCTCACCATCAGCGAGGACTGTGGCGGCCATTGTGATGGATGGCCATCGGACCCAAGTCAACCTGAAAAAAAAAAAGAGAAAAAAGTGTTTTTTTTCTAAGGAAATGGTGAAAATGACCAAACAAAAAATTTAGCACCTTTTATATAAACTGCCAAAACCAAAACGACGTCGTTTTAAGCACCCAGGATCCATACATCTACTTGCGACCCGACCCGGGGTTCGCGCACCCTACTCGTGACCCGTTTCTTTCATCAGCCTCTGATCGATCCGACTGAACCGAAATCGAACCGTTGAACTTGACTCACATTGAAACTGAACTGCTGAACATGATCGAACCGCTGACGCCAGACCGAATCGTCGAACTGAATAGCGCGTTGACCGAACCGTTGACCGGTCTCGTTCAGGTAAAAAAAATTTTTTTTTGAATTTTTTTGAATTTTTTTATATTATTTTATTAATATTTATGTATATTAAAATATTTATATTTGTTAGATTAAATGATGAAATATTATTTTTTATAATTTTGTTAACTTTTAAAATGAACTTTAAAAATAAAAAAATAAACTTAATAATAATACCAAAATACTTCAAAGGTATTTCAAGTAGTGATGCCTACAAAATCTCTAGGTGAGAAGATTTTTTTTAAATATTACTAGCGTATTGGAGTATTTATATAAAAATTTTCAATGCAAGAAAAAGTTTTTTTTTCTTATAAAATAATAACAATAAAATTAACTAATAAATTAAAAATAGGTAATAAAAAATGAGAAAAAAAGGAAATTTTGTTCAATGATGGGATTTTAAAAGTATTCCAAGTAGAAATGCTTTAAGAAATTTTTAGGTGAGAAGATTTTTTGTAAAATATTACTAGTGTATTGGAATATTTATAGAAAATCTTCAATATAATTAAATTCTTTTTTCTTCAAAATTTCAATTAAAAATAAATATTAATAAAATAATTAATAAAATTTCTAACAAAGGAGAATAAAATGTGTGCATCAATATGGTAACATTTTGCATTGCATGCATGACATTTTTTTTACGAAAAGTAAATTTGAGCCTTCGAGGATGAGATTATATATATATTTTTATTACTATTTTTTAGATTATTATTATTTTTATTACTATTTTTCAGATTATTATTATTTTTTAAGCATTTTTAATATATATATTTTAATTATTATCTTACTTGTTTTCATTTTTGTTATTATTAAAACAACTAAATATTTATTCTAAAAAATTTTAAAATTTATCATGCATAAATATATATAAAAAAAACTCAAAATAACAAAAATAATAATATATAAAAAAATTAGAAAATTCAAAAAAAAAAAAACCTTAACCGGACCGATCAATGGTTCGGTCAATGACGGTTCGAGTGGGCCAAAAACAAGGGCGATTCAGTAAGCGGTTTGGTTGAACCAATTGAGTGACGGTTCAGCGCACGATTCAGTTGAGCCAATTCAAGGCTGGTTGAGCGGGTTGGCGGGTCTCCCATGCCTAAAAATCCTAAGTCTCTCAGATGCCCAAGAAACCCCAAGTCTCCCATGCCCAGAAACCTCTAGCTCCCATGCTACAACAACCCAGCTCTTCGCATACCCTAACCCTCAAAATTTCAGCCTCCACATACCCTATAACAACCCTCACTAGGCACCCTTGACCTTAGTCGAGCATCAGTTAACTCAGACCCCATTCCCACAGACTCTAGCACCTATAAAAAAGCAAACAAATAAAAAAAACAACATAGTCTTCCCTGTAAAGAGAAAGAAAATCAATTTTGGTTTAATAAAATGAACACCAAAACTTCAAACCCTGATCTACGCCAATTGGGGTTATTTCCCTAAAAAAAAAAAAGGCAAATTCAGGCTTAGAGGATTGAAAGAAGTTTTTGGGAAAAGTTTAGCATTTTTCGGTCATTGATGACCACTAACGGCGAATGGCAATCGGCAGCGCACAGTCATTTTTTAGGTTTTTGGCTGGTGAAAGTTGAGAGAAAAAAAAGAAAAAAGTTGACTTTTATATAAAAAAATAAAACCTAAAATGATGTCATTTTAGGCAAAGGAAGAATCCGTGCATGCTCGTGACCCAACCCAGCATCCGTTCAACTCAACCCGTAGACCTGCCTCCATTAGTAGCCCTGAACCGGTTCAACTAGACTGGACCAAACCACCGAACTGATCGAACTGAAGTTGATTGAACCATTGACCGGTTTGGTTCAAGTAAAAAATTTTTTATTTTTATTTCTTTTTTATATATATTATTTATATAAATTTTAGCTTTATTATTGTTATTTATGCATGTTTAAAAATTTTTAGAATTTATTAGAATAAATATTTGTTGTTTTGTAATAATAATTAATAATAATAATGATAATAACAACAATAATAAAATAACGATTTCAAAACTTTTGATTTTTTTAAATATTTTTTTAAAAGAATAATAACCCAAGTATTAAATAATAATAATATAAAATATATAAAATGATTATCGAATAAAATAGTAATAAGAAAAATTTTCCTGCGTAGATGTTGGAGGAAATATAATCGTGTTTTAAATAATGATAATTTTGAGATGTTAGGAAATTATTAAAAAAACCAATAAATAAATTAATAATATTATTAATACTAATTTGTTATAAAAAAATATATATAAGATTTTTTTAAAATTAAGTTTTGAAAATCATAAAAACCGAACTTGCTTTGAAAGTCCACATAGATGTTGGAAATTTTTAGATATGTTTGTGTTTTTAAAATTCAAAACCCTCCAAACACTAAAACTAAAACCTTAAACCCTTTAAACCCTAAAATCAAAATCTTAAACATTTTAAACCTTAAAATCAAAACCTTAAATCCCAAACTCTAAAATCAAAACCCTAAACCCCAAACCCTAAAACTAAAACCTTAAACCTCCAAATCAAAATACTAAAACCCTAAACCTTTTAAACAATAAAATCAAAATCCTAAAATAAAAACCCTAAAAACTGAAAACCCTAAAACCTTAAACCCTCAAATTAAAACCCTAAAACCTTAAACCCTCAAATTAAAAGCCTAAAAGCCTAAACCTCAAAAAATTTAAAACTTTTAAACCCTCTAAAACCCTAAATCTATGCTCAAGATCATTCTAAAACTCTAAGGATACGTGCAAAAATCTCAAGTGGAGTAATTTATTTTCGAATGCTGCCTAGATGATAGGGTATTTAGGAAACTTTATTCCATTAAGTTTTTCATGGGAGTCCTTAATTCGCTTCAACAATAAAATCATAAGCTTTACTAAAAAAATAATAATAAAATGAGATTTTAAATAGAAATAATCGTATCTAAGCTCTATTTAGATGTTGGAGAGTCAATGTGGTCTTATTATATTTAAGAGTCCATTTTTAAATTTCATTTCATCACATTGCATAACATTTAGCGACATACATATGTCATCATATTATTGTTGGCACTCATTTTGCATTTCTTTATCTTTAATTTTTACTTGCTACCTGATAATACCATCATTTACTTTCTCATATAAAGTGTTTTACAAAACAAAAAAAAAAAAAAAAAAAAACACGTATTTTAAAATTATGATATTATAAAATAAAACAAAAATAACATTTCGAAGGAAATAATTCTTGATACTCTGCCTATATGTTAGAAAGTCACCAACAATCATATTTTACAAAGAGTGTTATTTTCATTTTAAAGGAATATTGTGTTAAATCTTAAGTGAAAAGAATTTTTTTAAATTCTGCCTAGATGTTGGAGAATTTTAAGATAATTATTTAACTTAAAGATTTCCTTAATATTTCTAAATAAAGAATTTTAGCAAAAAAATTTTTTAAATGAAGGGAATTAGTATTAAATTTTAAATCAAAACCATTTCATCCAACATCGAAAGTAATGCATGATTAAGTGGTATCAATGTATAGGCGTTGTGGGGTTGCTAATCTTTTTCCATCTTTTTGATAAACTTTAAACTCTCTTTTATAGTTTTATTAAAAAGGTAAACTTTTGAGTGACCAATCATACCCTAAAAAAGATTGGTAGTAACTCCCTTGTTTTTTCTCAATTTTAAAATTTTTTATGCATGACAGTTCCAAAACTATTATGACAATGATTCATTGACTAAATCTGAGTTAGATCATTATTTGAAAGATAAAGTTTTGCCAAGAACTCTAGATTTTAATATATTAGCTTGGTGGAAAAGTGGTGGACTCTATAACCCAACTTTACAAAGAATTGTTAGGGATATCTTGGCTATTCCAGTTTTCAATGTACCTTCAGAATCTACCTTCAGTAGTAGCGGTAAATTAGTGAGTTCTCATCACAATAGGCTTCATGTAAATACTTTAGAAGTACTAATGTGTGTTCAAAAGTGGTTGTTGAAAGATCTATAAGGTAATGGATTTAATAAAAAAAAATTAGTGATTTTATTACATTATAATTTAATGTATAACTTTAAATGATATTTTTTTTAGTCAGATCTTTAAAAGAAAATAATGCATATTATGGCTTTGTTCATGATGATGTTGAAAGTGAAGAAGAGATACAATAGGTATATATTATAGACACATTGATAAAAATTTTTTATGTATTTAGTTTATGTTAACTGTTTAACACTATTTATAAGTGTTATTTTACTAATGATAAGTGTTTCTTTTATTTAATTTTGAATGGGCTTATTTTATGATGAATTTATGTGTCCATCAAGTGAAATTCTCAAAATTTTTAAGATATATCATTTAAAATATTATTTTTGCTAAAGTTTTTTTATGATTTTTATTTTGTGAATATTTGTGATTTAGATTTGTATTTGCATTAGTGTTTATAAATATTTGTTTTTGTTTTCACATGTGAATGGTTAAGTTTTTACTTAGATTAAAAAATATTAAAATGTTTATTTTTAATGTTTTTAAAAAATTATGGTATAGGGATTACTCATACCCATTAGTTCTTGAGGGGATAGGGCTGAGTCAAGTTACAAATTCGAGAATGGGGACAAGGATATGGACAAATTTAAATTTGAAGGATGGGAGTAGGGAATGCTTTACCCCAAAACCTATTTTGTTGACATCTATAAAAGGAACCTAGAAATAAGAACAAGTGAACAACCCACAACTAGTGAGATAGCTATAACCTAGAAACAATAAACTGAGTACATAATCAAACATAGGCAATCACTACAATACACAAAGATAAACGTAGTAAGCTAAAATATCATTAGAAACCAATACACATAACCAACAAAACACAAAATTTTCAACAATTCGAACACAATTCCTTAAAAAAAAAACCACAAAAGAAAAAAAATAAAAAAAAACAAAAAAAAGTTTTGGTATTTTTTATTTAAGTGTTTTAGGCAATTTCAAATTTGTGAAGGAAAGAAAGGAAAGAAAAGCATGTGGTGGTTAGACAGTGAATAATACTGGGATCAGTGGTAACAAAAATGGTTAAAGGCTTTAAAGTTTTTCTTGTAAGATTTTTGGCCAGTAAAAAATGGGAAGAAAGAAAAAAAAAAGGCTAGATTGAAGTCGAATAGTGGCTAATGAAGGAAGAATAGGTAGTGATTTTCGGTGGTTTAGACAACTTGGGTTTCTAGTTAGTCTCCTTGAAGTAAGAGAGTGAGAGGTAGCCCCAAGAAAGTAAGTATGCTTCTTTATAGCAATTTCTCATCATTTCACAGCTTTGATAATGGCATAAGTATGCTTATTTTGTCGACAAATTGAGTAAGTATGCTACTTTGTCACAATTTCTCATACTCTCATAGCTTTGATAATGGCACAAGTATTTATGGATCTAATATTCAAGCTACATTGAATGCCTACTCTATTGTTTGTTAAATTGATAAGATTTTTATGGATGGGTTTTGGCATGAGCTTTTCAAAAAGTATGGAATTTTTCTAAACATCCCTATTACCCACCATCCTTAATTGAATAGGCAAATAAAAATGGTTAATTGATGTTCAGAAACCTATTTGAGATACAAAGTGAGTGAAACACCAAGGGAATGGTGCAAATGGTTACCATTAACAGAATGATGGTACGACACTAATTATCATTTTGCTATCAACATTAGCCCATATAAGGTGGTGTATGGACAACCACCTCTCTTGCATTTGCCTTGCTTGGCGCTAGTAAGAGACTTTTTGGTAGGAATGATAAACATGAGCCTACAAGTTAGAGAAGGTGCTATACAAAAGCTGAAGTTTTATTTACACAAGCCTTAAAAGAGGATGAAAACATGGATAACAAGATAAGAAGTGATAAGGAGTTTCGAGTGGGAGATTTGGCTTATGTCAAACTCCAGCCATATTGATAGCAATAAGTTATGAGCAAGAATCGTGTCAAACTAGCTTTTAAATTTTTTAGATCTTTTAAAATATTAAAACAAGAGGGAAAAATGGCCTACAAGTTACAATTACCCATTAGATCTATCGTATATCTACAACTCATATGTCTCGATTAAAAAAGAATGTTGGAAATTTAGCTACATATCTTATGAGAAATTAGACTTTTAGTGGTATTTTTTTTATTGTCAAGCGATATTTTTGGGAAAACACTGTTAAAATTAAGATTTTTTTTAATATCTAGTGATGTTTCTTAAATGCTTTGATATGAAATTTAGGAATGAAATTTTTATAAATTTAATGGTGTTTTCTAGGATAAACATCACTAAATGGAAACATTTATCGGTGCTTTCTAGAATCAATTGTCTAAGGTTTCGTTTGGATGAACTAGACTCTTGGTAAGGGATGGTTATCATCTTTTTCCGCGCCCACCTTTCATAAGACACCCAAATAGGTGGCCAACACATTCTATGAGGGCAAATAATTGATTGGCTATTTTTGATCAAATAGGTGCGACGTGGGTTTTGGTTTTTTGTTTTTGTTTTTTTTTTTTTTTATTTTGCTCTTTAAACCATATTTTAATACCAATTGAACCAATGTTATTTTTGTTTTCATTTTGATCTTTAATTTAAAAATTATAAAATATTTTTATTAACTTAATATAACTAATAATTTAAATAAAATTTGTAAATATTAAATAATTTAAAATTTTATTATTAGATACAAATTTTAATCTATTAATTTTAATGATCATTTATATTCTCATTATAATTAATCTCATTGTCGTCATTACGTTTACATTTAAACATGTATTCGCACTACTTATTTAATTTTATTATTATAGTAATTATTCTTATTTTTACTATTATTTTTTTATATCCCTAAAATCAATTTCACTATTCTATCCAAATGAATCTAAAATAAACGTTAGCGGCTGTTGTGCGAGAGGATGGAACAATTGTTAAAGAACCATAAAACCTTATTGACAGGAGGATGGTTAACGAGGATGACAAAGCAGTCTTTGAGGTTTTAGAACAATGAACAAACTCCTCCTCTGAGGATGCAACAATGGAGGTTTTATATGAATTTATAAAGAAGTATACTACCTTTAATCTTCCAGGACAAGAATCTTTTTGTTGGGGAGCATCGATGCAGGCTGAACAATAATGGCATTTAAAATATTGTAAAGCCAATGTTCTCGGACTTAGGCCAATTTAAGTGGACAGATGATAACTTTATTTAGCCTAACTTTCGGTGTGCGTCTGAAGTGTAAGGAATAGTCTGAGATTCTCGGTACTGCTAGTAGAGACATTATAAAATTGTAAAAATAAGAGTGCCGTTTATCCTCTTATGCAATTGGTTGTTTGAAAAGCATATTTTATTCTCTCTCTTTACTCTTTTCTTTCTCACTATTATTCTCTCTTTATCTTCTAATTTCATAAGAGAAGCATCACCAAAGCACTGCCACCACACTAAAAGATGGCTGATACTCCAATCAGATTTGGCATCATCGGCTGCGCTGAGATAGCCCGCAGAGTCTCACGAGCTATCCTACTAGCTCCTAACGCTACTCTCTCCGCCATCGCCAGCCGCTCCCTCGACAAAGCGGCCAATTTCGCCAAGGCCAATGGGTTCCCACCTGAAGCCAAGGTCTACGGCTCCTACGAATCCCTTTTAGACGACCCCGACGTCGACGCGGTTTATTTGCCCCTACCCACTAGTCTCCACCTGAAATGGGCCGTATTGACTGCTCAGAAAAAGAAGCATCTGCTATTGGAGAAGCCCGTGGCATTGAACGTGGCTGAGTTTGATCAGATTCTAAAGGCATGTGATGAAAATGGGGTTCAGATTATGGATGGGACCATGTGGGTGCATCATCCCAGGACGCAGAAAATGAAGGAGTTTTTAGACGATAAGGAGCGGTTTGGTCAGCTTAAAACGGTAAATATTTTACCGGGTTTCGGTTCAATTTTTTTTTCTTTTATTATGGAATTTTTATAATATTTTGTTGCTTAATACAAAGAAATTAAATATAAAAAATATTTCACAATATAATATAATTTTTAAATTAAATAAATATTTTTATAATTGATTTATAATGAAAATTTATCTCAATAATCTCATTAGTTGTGCTAGTTTTTTATTTTTCTCTAATGCCAATCATAATCTTTAAAAAAATTCAAATAAATAGATGATAAAATAAAATTTTCTTTTACAATGAAATTACATTTGTGTTGTCATATAACTAATTACATATGATATTAATTAAAATAAATCAATCAATTACAAATTAGATTAAACTCATATATAATATGTATTATCGAGATAATTAAAGAATAAATATAATTGCAAAGTGTGATGACAATAAAATGAAAGGAAAAAAAAAGAGAATTTCAACAAAAAACAGTAACAAACTAAAATTAATATAAAGATAAAATGAGATTAATTAAAAAAAATAGAAATGCATGTCGAATAATTTTTTTAACTCACAAATTAAACTTAGACTTGTAGTGAAAGAAAATTAGTATTAGAATTCCCAAATTAAATAAATGTAAAAATGAAAATGAAAATTTATTTTTTTATGATTTCATAACAAATTTAAATAAATTTTAATGATGTCAAAAATAGGAAAAACATTATTTTTATACTAAATAGAATGTGTCTCGAGTTTCGTTTAGATATATATTTTTTATTTATGAATATTTATTTTAATTTTAATAAATATAAATTGAGTAATTAAAATATTATTTATATATATGCAATAACTTATTTTATATTAATACAATAACACTTTTTAATGATTAAAACTCGTTTTTATTTAATTAATAATTAAAATTAAATATTCCACAATCACAAACTTAATTTAATATATCACTTTTTAAAACTAAAATAATGCATATATTCAATACAAATTATAATAAATACATAAGATCATAAGATCAAAATTTTAAATGGAAAAAGACAATTCCTATACATAATAAGTTTAAAGCTTGTTTTTAAAGATTGTTATCGCAAATCTATAAAACATTTGATACAAATAAAAAATTTATTTGCATAATTCTTTTAATTTTTATTTCTTCTCTTTTCTTTATCTCCATATTTTTATTTTTATAAAAAATATAAAACTCTTTTCAAAAATAGATATTAATTGAATTTTATATAATTAAAATTTTTTTTCAATTAATTAAAATTTTAATTTTTAAATTTCATAATTTTAATAAATATTATGTTTTTAAGATAAAAATGAAATTTATGTTGAAAGTACAAAATTTTAATTTTTTTTCAACATTCTATAATTTCAACAAAAACAATAATTTTATAATTTTATAATTTCAATAAAGATAATATTTTACATATTAAAAACGTGAATTTTGTTGAAACTACATTACGAGTATTCTATAGTTTCAACAAAAATAATGTTTTTAAGATTAAAAATGTGACTTTTATTGAAATATATTATAAAAAAATATTTTTTGGAGTATGATTTTTGTTGAAAATATATATGAAAAAAAATTTATTTTTTAGAATTTTATTGTTTACAATGTTTTTATGATTAAGAACATGGTTTTTGTTAAAATTATATTATAAAAGAAATTTATTTTTTAGAATTCTATGATTTTAACAAAAACAAGTTTTTTATTAAAAATGTAGTTTTTTATTGAAAATATATTATAAAAAATTATTTTTGAGAATTTTTCAGTTTCAACAAAAGATTATTTTTTATGATTAAAAACGTAATCATTGTTAAAATATATTATGAAAAAAAATATTTTTCAAAAAGCTTCTTAAATAATTTTAGGATCACAAACATGGACTACGTTTTAAAACAACAAATGTTGCCTATTATAAAAATATATTATGAAAATAATTATAATATATTTTCATAATTTACATGTTAAATAAATAAATTATATATTAAATAAATAATTTACATTTTAAATATAGTATATGTACAATACAATTTAAAATATACTATACATAAAATTTATTTTGGGAGCTTTGTCTTCGGAAACCCTCAGAGGAGGTTTACCATATTCCTTCCAACTTCCACATCGATCTTATCACGAAGATAGAATCGTATGTTGGCTTTGCATTGAGGCATGTAATGTTATGATAGTAATTAGATTCCATGCAATTGAATAGAATATAGATTCAAATATTTATTTACAAAAGGATTCTTTTATATATAGATAATTTTAGTGTTTTTAAATTTTTAATAATTTAAAAAAATATAAATTATCATGTTAAATAAATTATTTACATGTTAAATAAATAAATAATTTAAATATAATTATATATCATGTGTTATTCACATGACATTGAAGATAATATATTAAAAAACTTTATTAAATAATATTACATTTTTCTAACTAAACATAAAATTTTTATATTTCCGTAAGAGTTACCAAATGCAGGAATCATTCATTTTCAGAATCTATCTAATAAAGTAATTTCCTCTTAAATCATATTCTCAAAGGGGATCTAAGATTCCAAGAACTAGATGTCATCTTAAAAATTTTACAAATTTCTTCCTTATCCGTTTGGACAACTGTCAGTCTCTAATACCTTTGAAATTCTTTTAATAAAGAGTTATAGACTATATTATATATATTATTCAATTTCAAAAGTTAAGTGGGTCAATTCAATAAGGTAGAAAACATTATTTTATTTAAAAAGATTAGGAGAGGTTTTGTGTCAGATCAAACGCTTCAAAAGAAGAGGATACGGTGTTTTAATCTCACTTCGAATAAGAAAGGAGAAGTTTTTGAACATATAAATGTGTACATTCCAATAAGCCAAATTTACAAGAATAGGATAATGATCATGTGGCAAGTGGCCACATCAAGTGCCCTAGTAGGGTATGCGGGCACCAAGCATTTCAGCGAGGGTAGGTAGGGTGGGTTAGACCACACCAAGTGTTTTAGGGAAGTAGGTAGAGTATGTTTGCTGTGACAAAGACGTCATAAAGAAAATTGACTGGGGAGAATCTCATGCCAAATATCAAGGAGACTAAACAGAGTGCTTTGGTCTCGCCTTAGATAAGAATTTGAAAGTCTTTGTAATTTTGCTTCTTAGTTGGATGAAAAAACAAAAAAAGATAATTAGCTAGGACATGAATATTTGTTTAGAATGGAAAATCTTAAATCTTGTGGGTTGCAGCTGAAGGGAAAGAAAACAAATACAACTAATGGTCTATAAATATGAATGTTCATATTGGATGTTGACTTGATGAAGGAATTAGCTCAGAATCTTTTTGACGGGTGCTTAGTTGGATTCTTTTGTATTTACGGCTTTCTAAATCTATTTTTTTACTGTTGACCTATCTGTGACTGTTGGAATTGTTGATAATTACACTACTCTTGGATTTCTCATATGGTGTTAATATATTTTCTTTGGGGCCTCTATTCTATCTGTGCTTTATTGTATTCGGATATTTGTAGTCATTTTGTAACTTTTAATAAAATTTTATTTTGGCTTAGTAAAAAAAAAAAGTTCATTATCAACAATGATACGAACACAGATCAAGTTTTTATGGCCACCGGACATAAGCTTATTTGGGATTCGAAGAAAGGGTTTTATAAAGGATAAAGCAAATGAGTGGCATTGATATTTTGATATGAAACGGAGCTTAAAATAATGGCCCAAAGACACAACACCTAAAATATAGTTGCTGAGGATTTTTTTAAGTTTTTATTTGTTAGCTCAAATATAGATAAATAGTTCAAGAAGGATAAATTGGATTGATTACAAATTTTTCTCAAATTAAATTTTAATAAGTACTTGTTTTAAAATAACAATACAAGTATTTTTCTTAAGCTGTGTAATTTTAACTGAGAATGACAATATTGATTAAAAACCTTTGGCTTCCTCAGGTACATGGCTGCTTCACATATTTTGCCCCTCCGGAGTTTTTCAAGAATAACATTCGTGTGAAGCCAGATCTTGACACTCTTGGTGCTCTTGGTGATGCTGGATGGTATGGCATCAGGTCAATCCTGTGGGCAGCTGACTATGAGCTGCCCAAGACCGTTACAGCCTTGCGAGGTCCTGTTGTCAATGAAGAAGGGTTAATACTTGATTGTGGGGCTTCAATACACTGGGAAGATGGCAAAACTGCAACCTTCAATTGCTCTTTCTTATCAAATCTGACAATGAATATCACTGCTATAGGAACATTTGGAACTTTGCATCTCACAGATTTTATCATTCCTTACCAAGAGCGTGAGGCCTCTTATACTACATCCTCAAAAGTTCGATATAATGAGCTTGGAACAGGATGGGTGCCGATTCCAAGTGAACACACTGTCATCGTAGACCTACCTCAGGAAGCCTGCATGGTGAGAGAGTTTGCTGGCTTGGTTAAAAATATTAAAAAAAATGGTGCTCAGCCAGATAATAAGTGGCCGACAATCAGTAGGAAGACACAATTGGTTGTGGATGCTGTCAACGCATCCATTGAGAAAGGTTTTGAGCCTGTTGAAATTGTGAGCTGAGCTTTTAATTATTTATGAATGTTAGAATTACTAGTGTTTCTGTGGCCTGTCACACCTACTTGGACATGAATTGTGAGACTGTGCCTGTTGTGCTGTGCTTTCTAGTATGAAATGTGAACTTCTCTAGACTGCTTGTTTTAGTTGAATAAGAAGCCAGACGACCTGCAATGTTGGTATTGCGGATGTTAGCAGTTTCCTCTCTTTCCCTGTCGGCCTGTCCCCCCGTTGAACAATGTGTTCTTTAAGGATTATTACTGTTTTAGTAATGATTGTGGAATATTGCTATAGACCTGCTTAATTTAGGTGGTACCGGATGGGGATTTTAGATACATAGCTATTTTGCAGCAGTTGTTGGCGAAACAGAAAAAGTTGCCACCTTTTTTTTTTTCTTTAGTAGTAAAACGCCCTTTCTGCCTCACCAGTAGCAGTATTAATTCTACGAATGTTGACAGTGCCCTCATCTATGGAGGTCGGATTCACAGTTGGCCGCCACCATTCTGAGCATCAGTAGTTGAAAAACTCGAAGCAACCGAATCTTAAAGAGATATGAACCCATAGTTTTCCCCAACCTGCAATAATACCGAACTCATCAACATATCCTATTAGAAACCCTTAAAAAGAAGACCTAATTGTAATTAACCGGAGATTGATCAAACCCAAAATAGACTCAATCTGAAATGATTGAAACTCCATACGGTTCAAACTTAAAATTGTATGAACATGAAACAAACCAACCTAAATTCAAAATGATTTGAAACTAAATTATTTAAACTTGAAATGCTTTAAACCAAAAGTGAATACGAAATGATTAAAGCTCAAGATGGCCCAATCCTTAAATTGCCGGAACATCAAACGATTTAAACTCAACATTGCGGGCTTAAAAGATTGGACTACAGTTGGTTTTATTTACTATTGTTGTTGGACCTATTTTATTGGACTTCTTTTAGTTTCTGTAATGTCTATGTTTAATAGAACTCAATTTCCTTATGAGTGTTTATATTAATGTTATGAAGGGAGAGGGAGAATGTAGCATTGGCATCCGAGATTCTCGGATTCAATTGAAGGTTGTTAGCTTACAGCACTAAAAAGAGGAGGGATGTATAGTATGAATCATTGGAATAGAATTATCTTTTTCTTTCTCCTAAACATTTTGTGTTCTTCTTCCTTCTTTAAATTTTCTTTTTCTAAGATAACTATCTAGCTCTACATTTAAAGTCAGTTTGCATCATTTGGTATTAGAACCATGACTTGTCACCAATGGCTGATGGAATTTCTATTCTACTTCAAAAGCAGATTCAACAAACTTATCAAGATGTAGCAACAGATTCCAAGATTGATCAGTTTGATTTCAAGATGGATATATAGTTTACAGAAATGAGGTTTAAGCTTAAATAGTTTTTAGAGATGATGACTACTAGGGAAAAGAACTCAATATCAAGTGCATTTGAGGGTGACCAAGCTTCGGTGAGCACACTATAGAAAAGGCTAGGAAAAGAAACAACCTCAATCATGAAGTGGACAAGTCCCTTGTGGTTGAGGTGTTTTTTAACAATCTCCTAACAACAACCCAGAATAGGTACATCATTTTTTATTCATCTAGAATCTTTAAAGGGATTATCCTAAGTTTAATGATGAGGACTTTAAGGGTTGGTTTATGAAGTTAGAACAGTATTTTAAAGTTGAAAAAGTACCTATAAATAGTAAGGTTAGGCAAGTAATGTTGAACCTGGAGGGAAAAACTCTATGGTGACCCTAATACTATACTAGGTCTCAAAAGGAGTTTGAAAATTTGAACTGGCTAGGGTATATCAAAGATATGAAAGATGAATTTGTATATGAAAAGTATTAGGATCCTATGGCCGAATTCATAGAACTTAAACAAACGATTTATGTTAAATAATTTTATGAAGATTTTATTGGCATTCTTAGATGCAGCTATCTGATTCCTATGTCTTAAGTGTTTTTCATTAGTAACTATGTCTTGAGTATTGTTCATTAGTAATTTAAAACCAGATATATCCTAATCTATTAGGTTGTTTAGATCCACAACTTTAAACCAAGTTTCACATTTAGCCAAACATATTAAGACTATCATCCAACCCAACTTGAAATGAACCACTTCATTCTTTAAATCATCTTTTTCATCCTCTTACCATTCTACTAGTATTGTTTCCACTAAAAATAGTACCATACCTCTCTTATTGCCAACACCAAAGGTTTCACCTAACTCCAACTTATTGAACTTCAACAATACTAAAAATTCCAGCTAGCAACCAATCAACCTAAGTTCCTTAATAGTAGCACTAATAGCTTTAAGACCATTACTAAAAGGCTTACTTTAGCTAAAATGGAGGAAATGAGAAAAAAGAGGCTTTGCTATTAGAGTAGAGCCAAGTATTCAATTGGTCATAAATGTATGAAGTCATAGTTGTATCAACTTTTTATTGAAGGGTGTGAAGAGGACTGTGAGGTTGTCGTAAAGGTTTTGGGACCGTCAAACGTAAAGTGTTTTAAAATCGAGAAAAATAAAAGGAAGTTGCCACCAATCTTTGTTAGGGTGTGATTGGCCACCCAAAAGTTTATCTTTTTAATAAAACTATAAAAACGGGTTTAAAGTTTATCAAAAAGATAAATTTTGGTCTACGAAAAATCAGGTTGGGTCCGAGAGTTGGTTGCGTGTGGAGAAGGATTAGCACTCCCACAATGCCCATAAATTGGTACCATTTAATTATGCGCTATTTTCGGTGTTGGATAAAAGTAGTTTTGACTTGAAATTTAATACTAATTCCCTTCATTTTAAAAAATATTTTTGCTAAAATTTTTATTTAGAAATATTGAGAAAACCTTTAAGTTAAAGAATTATCTTAAAATTCTCCAACATCTAGGCATAATTTAAAATAACTCTTTTGGCTTAAAATTTAACACAACAATCCTTAAAATGAAATAACAATCTTTATAGAAAATTGTTGGTGACTCTTCAACATCTAAGCAAAGTACCAGGAATTATTTCTTTCGGAATGTTACTTTTATTTTTTTTTTTGTAATATCATAATTTTTTTTAAAAAGGTATTATTCTTTTTTATTATAAAATATTTTATCACCAAGTAGTAAATAAAAATTAAAGATAGAATAGTGCAAATAATTACTGATAATAACATGCTAATGTATGTATGCTAATGAATGTCATATAAAATGAAATGCAATTTAAAATTTAGATTCTTAAGTATAATGGGACCACCACAACTCTCCAACATCTAGGCAGAGCTTAGGTGCGATTGTTTATATTTAAGATCTCAATTTACTGTTATACCTTTTATTTATTAATCTTATTATTAATGCGATTAAGAAATCGTGTAAAAAGACTTAACGAAGTAAAATTTCCTAAATATCCTATCATCTAGGTGGCATTCGAGAACAAATTGCTTCAAATGGAATTTTCACACGTGTCCTTAGAATTTTTAGGAGGTTTTGAGTAAGGGCTTGAGTAGAGGTTTTGAAGGTTTGGTTTTAAGGTTTAGAGGGTTTTAAGGCTTGAATTTTAGGATATAGAAGTTTAGGGTTTTGATTTTAGAGTTTGGAGATTTTAGGGTTTGGGGTTTTTATTTAAGGGTTTGGATTTTAGGGATTTTGAATTTTGGGGTTTGGATTTTAGGGGTTTTGGATTTTAGTCGTTTGGATTTAGGGGATTTTAGATTTTTAGGGTTTCAGATTTTAAGATTTTGGATTTTAGGAGTTTTAGAAACCTATGGTTTTGGTTTTAAAAATTGAGGTTTCGTTTTTAAGAAAATATGAACATCTCTAAAAATCTCTAACATTTAGGCGGATTTTCGGACCAAGTTCGATTTTAGTGATTTTTAAAATTTAATCAATAATTTCTCATATATCTTTTTTTATGAAAATTTATTAATAATAATTCTCTAACATCTAGGCAGAATTATTTTTAGAAAAATGTTTTTATTCCCACCAACATCTAGGCAGGAAAAATAATAAAAAATAATTATTTTTTAAAGTATTTTTAATATATATTTTTAATTATTACTTGTTTTCAATTTTATTATTATTAAAATAATTAAACATTTATCATAACAAATTTAAGAACTTATCATGCATAAATATAAAAAATATACTTAAAATAACAAAAATAATAATATATAAAAAATTTAGAAAATAAAATTTAAAAAAGAAAAAAATTTTATTTTACCTGAACCAGACTGTCCTGTCTAAATCTGTTTGACGGTTTAGTCTGCGGTTCGGGTGGAAGTCTATGGTTCGATCCGGTTCAAACTGGTTCAATTGGATCGGTTAGCAACTATTGAAAGAGCGGGTCAATGGGTCGGGTTGCATGGATCTCGGGTCAGATCCAGATCAATGCACGGATCTTCCTTGGCCGAAATGACGTCGTTTTAGACGGTAGCCTTCTATATAAAACCAAAAAAAAATTTTTTGGTCATTCTTCTCCTTTTTCAAAAAAAAAAAAAAAAGAGAGCTCTGGGGCTTTTACCGTTTGGTCACCGGACCACCGTGCCGACAGCCACATGAGTCACCGCTTGTGGTCGCTGCCAACGGTTTCGATCGTCAAAAAATGTAAAAATTATTTTGGCAGCTCTTTTCAACTCCCTTTTTTCAGATCTGGCTTTCTTTTCGCCAAAAACAGCCTTGATCGTCGTAAATCAGGGCTTGAAGTTTTCTGCCTTTCTTTTTTTTTAGACTAAAACTGATCTATTTTCTTTGTTTTTGTAGGGAGCTCGACGCTGAGGTTCCTCCCTACGGGGAAGACTGTTTGTCTTTTTTTTGTTTCTGTTTTTGTGTTTCTATTTTCATGGTTGGTGTGGGTTGAAGGGTTTTTTTTTTTGTGTGTCTGGGTGTTCGAAAGGGTGTTGTGGGCAGTATGTTTAGAGGTTTCGAAGATCTGTTTGAAGGTTTTCGAGAGGGGTTGTCCGAGAAAGAGGTTGAAGGGAAAGAGGCCGTGGGTTTTAAAGAGCTTCAAATAAGGGGATAGATGGTGGTCGTAGCGTAGTAGGGTGGCTGTTTGGTCTGGTGGCTGGACAGTAGGCTAGTTAGTGGGTTGGTCGGGGGTGACAGCAACACCGTACACCAGCCACCCTACTTTCTATTTTTTTTTCTATTTTCTATTTTCTCTTTCTTTTTTTTAATTTTAATAATTAATAATTATTTTCTTTAAAAAATTATTTATTATTATTATTATTATTAATTTTAATAGTAGATCCGGATAAAATCGATGTCTACAGCTGTCCTTCTTTGTACATTGTTGAGAATCAGGATAGGACAAAGACAAAGACAATGATTTGTCCAGAAGCAAATCGTGATTTTTTTAAAAAAAACACAAAATAATTGGGATGACATCGCAAGTCGAAAACTAATGAATCGATCGAAATAACACCACGAATCGAATTTATGCCCAGAGGTCTTACAAAATTGATTGGGACAACACCATAAGTTAAAAAATCAAGAATCAATCGGGACAACACCCTGAATCGAATTTATGCCCGGAAGTCTTAAAAATCATGCTTGTAGGTCTTATAGATTTGATTGGGATAACATTGCAAGTCAAAAGATCAAGAATCGATCGGGATAACACCACCTGAAGATCTTAAAAATCATGCTCGGAGGTTTTACAGAATTGACTAGGATAACACCGCAAGTTGAAATATAAAGAATCGATTAGGATAACACCACGAATCAAAATTATGCCCGGAGGTCTTACAGAATCGACTGGGATAACATCGCGAGTCGAAAGATAAGAAATCGATCGAGATAACACCACGAATCGAAATTATGCCTAGAGGTTTTACAGAATTGATTGAGATAATATCGCAAGTCAAAAGATAAGGAATCGATCGGGATAACACTGTGACTCGAAATTATGCCTGAAAGTCTTAAAAATCATGTCCGGAGGTCTTACAGAATCGACTGAGATAACATCGCAAGTCGAAAGATAAAAAATCGATCAAGATAACACCGCGAATCAAAATTATACCTGGAGGTCTTACAAAATCGACTAGGATAACAACGTAAGTCAAAAGATAAGAAATCGATCGGGATAACACCGTGAATCAAAATTATGCCCCAAAGTCTTGAAAGTTATGCTCGAAGGTCTTAGAGATTATGCTCGAAGATCTTACAGAATCATGCCCAGAGGTCTTATAGAATCGACTGAGATAACATCGCGAGTCGAAAGATAAAGAATCGATCAGGATAATACCGTGAATCAAAATTATACCCAGAGGTCTTACAGAATTGACTAACATAACACCGTAAGTTAAAAAATAAAGAATCGATTAGGATAATATCGCGAATCGAAATTATGCTCGGAGGTCTTGAAAGTTGTGCCCGGAGTCTTACAAATCTTAAAATCTTTGAATGCTCCTCATAATTAGAGGTAATGAAACTTTAAAAATTTGAACATTTTTTTAAACATGACTTTTGCCTGATCAGAGATTTTTGAGACTCTAAAGGTCTTTTCAGAGGAAGGTTCCCTCTAAACAGAGGCTTTGAAATCTTGATTGAAATTGGTTCCTCTTAAACAAAGACTTTAAAACTTTAAAAACATGCCCCTTTTTTTTAATACTTACAAAGTTGATAAATACAAACATGATACAAATGTCTATTCTCATCAAATGATGCTAATGGAAATGTCGATGCAAATGTCAATGCCAACGTAAGAATGCAAATGCTTGATACATTTGACTTTTGCACAATGCAAATGACAATGTCCTTTTCATGTAGATGCCCCTACAAATACCTTTTCTTAGGATGCAGATGCCATGATGCAAATACAAATTCTTCTTACGATGTGAATGCAAATGTCTTATACAAATGCCAATGCAAGTGATGCAAATACGAATGTCTTTCTTGTGATGCAGATGCAAGTGATGCAAATGCAAAGACTCTTTTTGCCCTTTTTTTTTTAAAATTTCTGTTTAAATTTTCATTGTTTCATTTTCACCAAAAAAAAATCTCATTATTATGTACAAAATACTCAAATAATCTTGAAAATTTTCAAAAGTGGTAAAAAATTACCCCACATAAAGTATCTTCACAATTAATGAAAAATTTAAGACTCAAGACTTTCGAATCTCTTGTGGATGGGATGGTAATTTTTTAAGTTGAAAAAAATCACAATTAATGAAAAAAAATTGATGACTACTATTTAAAAAGCTTATGGATGGGATGGTAATTGACAATTCAACTCCTTTCACTGGTGGGCATATCTCATTAAAAGCTCGACGAAGGTTGCGAAGATTTCTCTTGGGCTCATAAAAAAGATAATTTTTTTAAAACACTTTTTTTTTTTTACTGAAAACGTGATACTTTAATGTGAGTCAAAACTAATCATTACTTTCCAAACAAGATTTGGGAAGAGGACAAGGTTGGTTTTTTTTTTTTTTGTTAAAATGAAAGGTGTTTAGTGGGTATTGGTCTTTCAAAAGGCTTTGCATTGAGATTTTTTATTTCGGATAGAACCTTGAAACTTTGAAATTCATTTTGGGGCCTAAAAAATGACTTTAGCTCTAAATTGCCCTTTTAGGGTTTTCACCTTAGAACTATATTTTCTATCAATGAAGAATTCAACAAGTATATACAAATTCAAGGACATTGCTATTCAATTCAAGTGTCAACATTTGATCAAAATAGACTTTTCAAGGTATGTAATGTAGGCCAAGGTTAGGGATTTTGAAAGAATGGATAAACAAGCTTAAAATATGTTATTCAGGGTAATTAGGCCAAGGATCCTAATGAGCATTCTCTGACTTTCTTCTTTTGCCTCTTTTTTTTTTTAATTTTTGAAACATTTGGCTTTAATTTCAACAACTTTACTCACCCTTTTTTTTTGCCTTGAATTCTCATTTTCAAGGTACATATTTTCTCTTTTTTTGATTTTTTATTTTGATTGAAGCGTCATATTCTTATCTCCAAAGTTTCTTTACTCTTTCCTAAAAATACCCAACTTTATCTTTAGCTGTTCACTCTCTCGAATCGTTGAGATTCTTATTGAAATCTTGTTCACTCTTTACCCCAGACTTTCACCTCCGAAGGGCATGTTAGATGCTTTCAATTATCGGATACTTTTCTTGAAGTTGATCTTGAATATATCTTAATTTTGCCCTCCAATATAGAAAATGATCCTTAGCTAGGGTTTATTTTAGAACAAAAAATTTAATAGGCTTAAATGGGTGGCAAATAGATAATTTTTATGTACGAGAAGGATAGAGAAAGGTGGCCATTCATCATTTCAAATATGATCACTTGGCTAGAAGAATAAAGCATTGAATATGTCCCTTTTGTTTATTTTCTCCTCTTTTTTTTTACTTTTTTTTATTCTTTTTTTTGTTTTTTTTTTGTATAATGCCTCATCTTTTTTTAACTCAAGGTTCTAATGACGATCAAGTCGTATAGGATTGATCGCATAGTTCAAAAAGGCTCTTTGGGCTCCAAAATTTCTCTAGCTTTTTATTGGTGAAAGGAAGAGAAAATGTATAAAGGTATGAAATAAATTGTCTTAGGTAGAAAGGGATTCTTTTTTCTTTTTCTTAATGTGCCTTAAGACATGGAATAAAGGTTATTTAAGAAAAAAGCTCAAGCATTTTTGTATTTATGGTCATAGCAAAATTTTGATACACATTGAATTATCAATTGGAAAATTTAAAAGAGTATCTGATTTTAGAAATTCAAAATAAACTTTCAAAATTAATCTCTTTTGTTCTTTACCTAGGAAAAGATTATCGACCCTTTAAGGTCTGAACTCAAACTCACATTCCCTGAAAGGTTGTGGTTGATGAGTTCAATCATTTGAGTGATTAGGGTCATTAAAGTATTTGAAAAGGTGTGGAAGTATTTAATGAGCTTTTTTCTAATAGTAATCATCATTTCCCTTAAGAATCCTTCCATATTTATTGCAAAAGAAAAAAAAATTTTTTTTGAAATCTTGAAAGTTACTTATGTGGGATTTTTTATTCAAACAAAATGCATAAAGAGAAATTTCAATTCAAAACATTCAATTCTTCCAAAATAAGTTAGATAACTCCTAGAGACACAATGCACATGTCATACATACATAGTAAAAAATCAAAAAGAGATCATCCTATCCTGATTTTTAAAACTTGATACCTCTTTCTTCATCTCAACTTCTCACATTTGACAATTGGATGGAGTTAATAACTTTCATTGTTCTATTACCTCCAGAGTCAGATTACCATTCTTGATAAGATCTGTATCCTTTTCTTTTAATTATCTGTATTTTTTAGTTGAGTGGCCAATTACCCCCATATGGTAATCACACTCGCCAGTGGGATCATAACTCATTGCTGATGGATTTTATGTTATTTTTAGAGGCACATGAGTGGGATATCGACCTTCTATTAGCAAAGGTAAAAAGTAAGAAATAGGGATGAGTAATTTCTCTTGATCATTCCTTGGTCTCTTTCGATTTTTTATTGGTTAGATGGTGGATTCAAATGTAAGAACAAGATCATAAATGACCATTTGAGGATGAGAGTTTGCTGGAAAGCTCAAATACTGGCTTGGTTGGCAAAGATATGAGTTTTGAGAGATATGGCTTATGGTAGGGTGATAGGGTTGATAAGCTGGATAAAGATTGTATGGGATAAAGCTATTACGTAGATGCCCATCCATTGTGACTGTTTGCACCTCTTTTTTATTCTTTTATGATGTACTTTTCTCTTCAATATCTGTTGCCTCTTTTAACTTAATCCTACCACTCTTGATTGTATTTTTTATAATTTCACCAAAAATCATCATGTCTAAAAAGTTTTTAGATACATTCCCAATCATTCTTCCTCAAAAGTTAGATAAAGGCATATTCACAAATTTTATTTTTTTATAGGCTTCTTTAGACATCCAATTATTAAAAGTGGACAGAGACATCAATTCATAAAAATTTAGGCCAAAAGAAGTTTTCATTCATTCTCAAAAGTACCAAGTTTACACATCATGAACCATTCTAGGGCTGAGGCCAAAAAGTGCTAGACTTATTCTTACTCCCTCTTGTTTCGCCTAAGAAATCCAAAAATAATTGATTATGATTGTCGGGGAGGACAACCATTTACTTTAAAAAGTTTTTATTCATCATCTGACCAACCTTACTGTTACCTGTAGCACTGCCTACCATTTCGGCATGGATCAAAAAAGAGTTCTCGTGAATAACTAGCTTCATCTTGACATCAAAACTCAGATATCTGACTTTCATCAATCCCTGCACCCTATGTTTCAAAGTTGTGCAATCTTCCAAAAAATGGCCCACAACACTAAAATGGTATTCTCATTGGGCATTAGGGTTATACCGTTTAGGGAAAGGTGGTTTCGAGGTTCAGTAGAGATAGGAGCAATGAGGTAGTTCCCTAAGAGCAGCGGGTATAACTCTGTGTAGGACATGGGTATTGGATCAATAGGGCCTTTTCTTTTGGTGTTGCCAGAGTTTTTTTATCCTATGGTTGGTTTTCTTTGTTAAAAAAGTACTGGTATAGTTAGTCTCGAGGTGAATTGAGAAACTTTGGGTTGAAGATTGGACTGATAAAGTGGTGATTGGATAGCATGCTCAACAAGCAATTGTGAAATGTGAGGTAGGGGATGTGAATTCAAGTGTGAAATTTTTAAAGGTTGCATGACACTTGGGGGCTTAATTCTAGGTGCTTGAAAAGGAGGTTGGAAGTAGTCATAAGGAGGATTTAGGTACGGGTTAGGATTTGAGATAGTTGATGATGGTTGTTTGAAGCCAGGTGACTCGTTATTGGAAATCAAACTCTTGAGCTCAGTCATTTGTGTGGCTATTTCATCCATTCCTCTCTTGAGTTCACCCAAACTTCGATCACTATTCAAATAATCCAATGCCTTAATATGCTTTAAAAAAGTGCTAAAACTAAAAGAAGCCGATTGATCTTGATTTGATGGAATCGAAAGTGACAATGATCCTTGAGGAGGAACAAACTCAACTCCACCACCACCTTTAACCATTTCTATCAATTGATCCATTTGTCATTTCATTTTTCGAAGCTCAAGCCATAATTCCTTTTGATTCAACTCTAAAACACTAATCCTTGCTTCCAATTGATCTCTCATTTTTGCCATTCTAATTTTTACCAAGACAGACATTTTATTTCGGGACTTAGACCAAAAATTCTAGACTATTACCCTTATTGAATGAATATCACAAAAACAAAGACATAAAAAGTATGTTTATGAATACATGAATATGAGAATGTCATGAAATGCATATATACTTATGACAATGGATTTTTATATGTACAAAGACCCAAATAAAAATTTTTGTCAACCATGAATGTGTATGCAAAAAATGCAATGTTATGTTGCAAGAATGGTGGGATATGAAATGCAATGTATGTTTCATACGACCCTATTATTCATGAATCTATATGCATGAAATGCAATGACATATTTACGTGAATGATGAGATGTATTCCTATGACTAATGCAGCATACTTGTATGGAATGTATGAACCTATCAAGTGCTCATTATATTTTTACATGAAATGCAATGCTTGTGTTATGTCATCCTAATGAACTGACACTACCTTTAAATACTTAATGAGATGGAATGTGCACACTACTTATTAAGACGCTTATGGTAGGCATGTATCATTTATCAACAAGTGTATAACATGGGATGCATGCACTGTCCATTGATATGGATGGGATGGAATGCTCATATTATCCTATCATGATGCGCATGGGATGGGATACATGTATTATATCATCATGATGCATGAAATGCGAAAGATGAAACAAAATATGTAAAAAAAATTTTGAAAAGGAAAAACAAAAGAACTAGGACTTGAAAATTAATTTTATTCGGTCAATGAACAAAGAATTCTTTAAAAAAAAACTTTAATTTTTTTTAAAACTTTTTTTTTTATTTTTATTTTTTGCTTGTTGGATTAATGCTAAAAATAATTCATTCTATTCTAAAATATTTTATGAAAATGTAAATTTTGGATAACTACCAAAGTAATGAAATACATGTAAAAAAAAATCTTCAAGAAAATGCTATTCTCTTATTTCTACAAAAGGGCAATACTCTATCGAAAGCCGATTCCCTAAGGTTCACTGTATGCTAAGTGAAGATTTGTTCATCTAAAGGTTCTCAAATTGTTCCTCACTGACAACCACACTGGACTAGTAAGGAACCTCAATCTTTACCCATTACAAGCTACGAACGGAAAGGGTTTAATATGAGTGGAAGTGTTTTGCTAGCAAATGCGGAGGTTATCACCTCACAAGAGCGTAGCTACTTCACTTCCTCCTAAAAATGATGGAGCTCGGGTATAGAGCTCATACATGCGAGTGAATATGCAAAGTGTGTGTAAAGTAATGTATTAATCCAAATAAATAAAATCAAAAGAACAAAATCAAAATAATAACTATCACACAATTTATTCTGTTTATTAACTTGTATATATATTTTTTAAAAAATTAAAACAAAGGGAATTAAATTAAATATTAAATAAAACCAATTGAATCCAACCATTGCTAATAGCGTATAATTAAAATTTTGGCCTGACTCTCAAATGTCCCCAGTGGAGTCGCCAAGCTGTCGTAACGGTTTTGAGACCGCCAGACGTAAGGTGTTTTAAAATCGAGAAAAATGAAAGAAAGTCACCACCAATCTTTGTTAAGGTGTGATTGGCCACCCAAAAGTTTATCTTTTTAATAAAACTATAAAAACAGGTTTAAAGTTTATCAAAAAAATAAATTTTGATCTATGAAAAACCAGATTGGGTCCGGGAGTCGGTTACGTGTGGGAAAAGATTAGCACCCCCACAACACCCATAAATTGGTACCATTTAATTATACGCTATTTTTGGTGTTGGATAAAAATAGTTTTGACTTGAAATTTAATACTAATTCCCTTCGTTTTCAAAAATATTTTTGCTAAAATTTTTATTTAGAAATATTGAGAAAATCTTTAAGTTAAAGAATTATCTTAAAATTCTGCAACATCTAAGTATAATTTAAAATAACTCTTTTCGCTTAAGATTTAACACAACAATCCTTAAAATGAAATAACACTCTTTATAGAAAATTGTTGGTGACTCTCTAACATCTAGGCAGAATACCAAGAATTATTTCTTTCGGAATGTTACTTTTATTTTATTTTGTAATATCACAATTTTTAAAAAAAAAAGTATTATTCTTTTTTATTATAAAATATTTTATCACCAAGTAGTAAATAAAAATTAAAGACAGAATAGTGCAAATAATTACTAATAATAACATGCTAACGTAGGTATGCTAATGAATGTCATATAAAATGAAATGCAATTTAAAAGTTGGATTCTTAAGTATAATGAGACCACCACGACTCTTCAACATCTAGGCAGAGCTTAGGTGCGACTGTTTATATTTAAGATCTTAATTTACTGTTATACTTTTTATTTATTAATCTTATTATTAATGTGAATTAAGAAATTGTGTGAAAAGACTTAACGAAGTAAAATTTTCTAAATACCCCATCATCTAGGCAGCATTCGGGAACAAATTGCTTTAAATGGAATTTTCACACGTGTCTTTAGGATTTTTAAGAAGTTTTGAGTAAGGGCTTGAGTAGAGGTTTAAAAGGTTTGGTTTTAAGATTTAGAGGGTTTTGAGGCTTGAATTTTAGGATATGGAAGGTTTAAGGTTGGTTTTAGAGTTTGAGATTTTAGGGTTTGGGGTTTTAATTTAAAGGTTTGGATTTTAGGGATTTTAGATTTTGGGGTTTGGATTTTAGGGGTTTAGATTTTAAGGATTTGGATTTAGGGGATTTTAGATTTTTAGGGGTTTCAGATTTTAGGAGTTTTAGAAACTTATGGTTTTGGTTTTAAAAATTGAGGTTTCGTTTTTAAGAAAATGTTAACATCTCTAAAAATCTCCAACATTTAGGCGAATTTTCAGAACAAGTTTGATTTTAATGATTTTTGAAATTTAATCAATAATTTGTCATATATCTTTTTTTATGAAAATTTGTTAATAATAATTCCCCAACATCTAGGCGAAAATTATTTTTAGAAAAATTTTTTATTCCATCCAACATCTAGGTAGGAAAAATAATAAAAAATAATTATTTTTTTTAGCATTTTTAATATATATTTTTAATTATTACTTGTTTTCACTTTTATTATTATTAAAATAATTAAACATTTATCATAACAAATTTAAGAACTTATCATGCATAAATATAAAAAATATACTTAAAATAACAAAAATAATAATACATAAAAAATTTAGAAAGTAAAATTTAAAAAAAAAATATTTTTACCTGAACTGGACCGGTCATCAATCCAGTCAAAGCTGGTCTGAATCGGTTTAACGGTTTAATCTGCGGTTCGGGTGGAAGTCTACGGTTCGATCCATTTCAGACCGATTCAATTGGACCGGTCAGCAGCTGTTGGAAGAGCGGGTCAATGGGTCAGGTTGCACAGATCTCAGGTGGATCTAAGTCAAGGCGTCGATCCTCCTTGACTGAAATGACGTCATTTTGAATTGTAGCCTTCTATATAAAACCAAAAAAAATTTTTTTTGGTCATTCTTCTCCTATTTTAGAAAAAAAAAAGAGAAAGAGAGCTTTGGGGCTCTCGCCGTCCAATCGTTAGACTACTACACCGGTAGTCGCCTGGGTCACCGCCGGCGGTCGTTGCTAATGGTTTTCGATCACCGAAAAATGCAAAAATTATTTTGGTAACTCTCTTTAATACCCTTTTTCTAGATCTGGCTTTCTTTTCGCCAGAAACGATCCCGATCGTCGTAGATCGGGGCTTGAAGTTTTCTGCTTTCTTCTTTTTTCTTGTTTTCTTTTTTTTTTAGACTAAAGCTTATTTGTTTTCTTTGTTTTTGCATGGAGCTCAACGCTGAGATTCCTCCCTATGGGGAGGACTGTTTGTCTTTTTTTTTGTTTTTATTTTTATGTTTCTGTTTCATGGTTGGTATGGGTTGAATGGTTTTTTTTTTTGTGTGTCTGGGTGTCCGAAAAGGTGTTATGGACAGTATGTCTGGAGGTTTCGAAGTTCTATTCGAAGGTTTTCGAGAGGGGATGTCTGAGAGAGAAGTTGAAGGGAAAGAGGTTGTGGGTTTTAAAGAGCTTCAAATAGGGGGATAGATGGTGGTCGTAGGCATGGTAGAGTGGCTATCTGGTCTAGTGGCTGGACAGGGGGCTGTAGGGTGGCTGGTCGGGGGCTGCAGTAGCGTCGTACACCAACCACCCTACTTTCTATTTTTTTCCCTATTTTCTCTTTTTTTTAATAATTAATAATTATTTTTAAAAATATATATATTATTATTATTATTATTACTATTATTATTAATTTTAATAGTAGACCCGGATAAAACTGGTGTCTACAGAGGTTAAAGAATTCTCTGATTGCATAAAGGATACAACTTGGTATGCTATATTTGGCCAAAGAAAAACAAACTATGAAGCTTTTGTAGGCATTGACTGTCAATCAGAAAGCTCATTCTAGTTCTTTATTATTCAATATCAATAGTCAAATCTAGGTAAATGTTATCACTAAGGTAACAGGTAACCAATCCCTTGATAATGTTGCCTTTGAGCAAATGTTAGAAGAGAACGTTGATCTATTTGAGACTCCATAAGGACTACTTTTCTTACAGACCTCTTATGAATAATAGTCAACCAATTAAGATTAAACCCTACATATACCCTGCCATATAAAAACATGAGATTAACAAAATGATTAAATAAATGCTGGATTCTGGTATTATTAGGCATAATTATAGCCTTTCTACTCCTCCAATTATTATGGTGAAAAAGAAAGATAGATCGTGGAGACTCTATGTTCATTACAAGCAACTGAATCATCTCACTATTAAAGCTAAGTTTCATGTTCCCCTGGTAGAGGAATTACTAGATGAGTTATATGGGGCAAAAAATTTTCTAAACTAGATTTAAGGTTTGGTTATCATCAAATTAAGATGTAGAAGGCAGATGTTTACAAAACTGCCTTTAGAACTAATAAATGCTACTATGAATTTCTAGTCATGCCTTTGGCCTTACCAATGCACCTTCAACCTTTCAAAGCCTTATGAACTATCTTTTTAAAACTCACTTGAGGAATTTTGTATTAGTATTCTTTGGTGATATTCTCATATTTTCTACTGGTATGTGTAGTCACTTAAAACATATGAGAATGGTTTTTAAGATTCTAAAAACTAACCAATTGTTCCTTAAAAGGAGTAAATATGTCTTTGGTGCTATAAAAGTTGAATATTTGGGGCATGTTATTTCTCATAAAAGAGTTGAAATGGATAAATAAAAAGTTTGGGTATTTTGAATTGGCTTCAACATCAAAGCATCAAAAAACTGAGCAGGTTTTTTGGACTCATAAGGTATTACAAGAGGTTTATTAAAGGGTATGGATTATCGGCTAAGCTGTTGACAGAGTTACTTAAGAAAGATGCTTTTAAGTGAAACGAATCAGCATAAGAGTCTTTCAATAAGCTACAGATCGTTATGACCATAGTTCTAGTTTTAGCCCTCTCTAATTTAACAAAGTGTTCATGGTTAAGAGTAATGCTTCTAGCTTGGCGGTAAGACTTGTATTAACTTAGGAAGGAAGGTTTATTGCATACTTTAGCAAAGCATTATCAACTAAGCACCAGATTCTTTCTGTGTATGAGAAAGAAATGACGGTTGTGATTATGGAAGTTAAGAAATGGAATGTATACTTATCTGGTAGGCATTTTATTATCAAGACTAATCACCAAAATTTAAAATTTCTACTCACTAAACAAGCAATAACTCTTGCATAATAGCTCTAGATAGCAAAAATGATGATTATGAAGTTGTGTATAGAAAAGAAGCATTTAATATAGTGGCTGATACTTTATCAAAAAGACCAGAGTTTAAGTCAACTCGATTAATGGTAGTTTCGATTATGAACATTGACTTATTGAGTAAAATTTAGGATTCTTGGAAGCAGGACTAAAGATTGCAAAAGGTAGAGTGAAACCAAAATCTCATCCAAATAATTGAACTTTAATTTGTCCCATTATGGTCATTAAAGTTTATTAAGTGCATCAAATTTGGTCACTTAATATATTTTATCCATATTATTTGACAGAAAAATAAGGTGATTACCATGTCATGCCACATCATCCGTCACATCAACTAACTAAACTCTTATAAATTAAAATATACAATCGGATAATTAATTTTACTAATTAAAATATAATTTTTGAACAAACAAACCACGCCATATACGTCTGGTGCATTAAAGAAGCTGGGCAAAGCCTTGAAACGTAGTTCCACCTAAAGCATTTTCGGGTTCCCTTCGTTTGCTTCCCATAAGTTTTCCATTATCTCTTTTGCCTCGCCAAGACTCCAATCTTTCATTGCCTTTGCTGCTAAAGGCTATAAAGTGAAAACTGACAAGGTACTTCTTAACATCTTCTCTTTGGTTCCTTAGACTGCAAAAGAAAGATTCAAATTTTGAAGCATTAGTTTTTTGTTGTTATTTCAAACAATATGGGAATTTGGTTGCTGTAGACATCAATTATTGTCCCAGAATAGAATAACATAAAAACAATATTATTACAAAATACGAAATACAAAAAAAAATACCAAAAATAATACAAAATACAAAACAAAAAAAATGAAAAATACCAAAAAAAAAAGAACAAAAGACAAAAAAAATTAAAGATGGCAGTGGTGCCGTCCCCGGCACCACTACCACCAGACCCTACCTTCCACCCTTCTAATTACTCCTTCCATTGACAAACGCTAGATAAGACAGAAATTAATAAAAGAGGCACAGGGCTCGAGTTTACATCCCGTGACCGAGCCCCATGCCTTTCCCTCCAAACATGTATGGCTGGAGCTCTATAAATAGAGCTCTTAGCGAAGCCAAAAGAGGAGAAAAAAAGAAGGAGGGGGAGATTCTGTCAAAAAAAAAAAGAGGAAAGAAAATCACAAAAAAAATCAAACAGTCATCCCCGCAGGGAGGAACCCAGCGCCGAGAGCCCCTACACAAAGAAAAATCAAAGTCAGTTCAAAAAAATAAAGCCAGAATACAAAAGAAAAAGAGATCTGACCGAAACTTCACTAGTAGATCTAGGGAAGTGAGGACACTTTTTGGTGAAAGGGATCTCAAATCTGAACTCAGGAGGTCAAGGGGAACGTTTTGGTATTTTTTGGGAATTTTTTGACCACCGTCAACGGTCGATCGATGACCGACGAACGACGGCGGTAGCGACGGAGGAACGCCCAACCGGCCATCTGCGTTTGGCCGGAGAAAAAAAAAACGAGAGAGAAAAGAAGGTTTTTTTTTCTGAAGAGTGAAAGGAATGAAGGAAAGAAAAATTTTTAACTTTTATATAAATTGTCAGTAGCCAAAACGACGTCGTTTCAATAAACGCCTCAAAACGACGTCGTTTAAAGCAAGTATGATCCGCGCGTTGGCCCGAACCCGACCCGGGGTCCGTACAACCGACCCGCTAACCCGAATTCTCAACGACTCTGAACCGGTTTGACCAGACCAAATCAAACCGCTCTCTGGATCGGTCTGAACCGCTGAACCAACCAGAACGCCCTCAGATCGAACCGAACCGTCGAACCGTCGTTGATCGGACCGTTGACCGGTCCAGTTCAGGTAAAAAAAAATTTTTTTTTGAATTTTTTTATTTTTTTATATAATATTATTTTTGTTATTTTAAGTATTTTTTTATGCATAAATGTTTAAATTTATTAGGATAAATATTTAATTGTTATTAATAATAATAAAATGAAAACAATATAAAAAAATAATATATTTTTAAAATGTTTAAATAGTAATAATAATGAAATAAGCCTTTTATTTTCCTTGCCTAGATGTTGGAGGGAATAAAAAAAAATACATCTTCAAACAAATAATTCCGCCTAGATATTGGGGAATTATTATTTAAATTTTCATAAAAAATATATATATAAGAAAATTTTAACTAGTTTTCCAAAGTTATAAAAAATTTTGAGCTTGCTCTAAAAGTCTGCCTAGATGATGGGGATTTTTAGAGATGTTCGCGTTTTAATTAAACCCCAAACCCTAAACTTAAACCCTAAAATTTTACCGTTAATTTATTTCAAAACTTTAAAAACACTTGTGGAAGTCTCACATGAGATGGTTTGTTCCCGAATGCTGCCTAGATGATGGGGTATTTAGGAAACTCCATTTCATTAAGTTTTTCACACTGTGTTCTAAATTTATTAATAATAAAATTAATAAATAAAAAGTATAATAAAATTTAAATCTTAAATATAAATAGTCGCACCTAAGCTCTGCCTAGATGTTAGAGAGTCGGAGTGGTCTCATTATACTTAAGAATCCAACTCTTAAATTGAATTTCATTGTAAATGACATTTATTAGCATACATACGTTAGCATGTTACATCGATAATTGATTGCATTATTCTCTCTTTAATATGCTGTTCAATGATAAAATATTTTATAATAAAAAAGAATAATACTTTTTTTTTAAAAAAATTGTGATATTATAAAATAAAATAAATATAACATTCCGAAAGAAATAATTCTTGGTGCTCTGCCTAGATGTTGGAGAGTCACTAACAATTATTTTCTATAAAGATTGTTATTTTATTTTAAGAATTATTGTATTAAATCTTAAGCGAAAAGAGTTATTTTAAATTCTGCCTAGATGATGGAGAATTTTAAGATAATTCTTTAACTTAAAGATTTTCTCAATAGTTCTAAATAAATATTTTAGCAAAATTTTATTTTATTTTTTTAAATGAAGGGAATTAGTGTTAAATTTCAAATTAAAATCGTTTTTATCCAACACCAAAAATAGCGCGTAACTAAATGGTACCAATTTATGGGCGTTGTGGGGGTGCTAATCCTTCCCCACGCGTAACCGACTCCTGAACCCAACCTGATTTTTTGTAGACCAAAATTTATCTTCTTGATGAACTTTAAACCCATTTTTATAGTTTTATTAAAAGGATAAGCTTTTGGGTGGCCAATCACACCCTAACAAAGATTGTTGGCGACGTCATTCTATTTACTTCGATTTTAAAATGTACTTTACGTCTGGCGGTCTCAAAACCGTTACGACAACTTGGTGACTCTGCTGGGGATATTATTCGAGAGTCAAGCCAAAACTTTTAATTATGCGTTATTAAGAATTGTTGGATTTAATTGGTTTTATTTGACATTTCCTTTAATTTCCTTCACCTTGATTTTGCAAAAAAAATAAATAAATATATATTTGTTAATGAATAAAACAAATTGTATGTTAGTTATTAATTTATTTTGATTTTGTAGTTATGATTTATTCATGTTATTTTAATTAAATTATTGTGCACACACTTTGCATATTCATGCATGAGCTCTAAACTCGGGCTCCATCCTTTTAAGAGGAAGTGAAGTAGCTACGCTCTCGTGAGGTGATAACCTCCGCATTTGCTAGCGAAACACTTCCACTCAGATTGAACCCTTTTCGTTCGTAGCCTGTAATGGGTGAGGATCGGGATACCTTACTAGTCCAACATGGATGACAGTGAGGAACAATTTGGGAACCTTTAGACCTTGTCAATCCAAACCCAACATATCGTGAGCCATAGGAAGCCTGCCTAGGATAAAGCATGCTGTCTTTTAGAAAATTACCAAAAATTAGGACATTATACGTTATATTATTTTGTCGGATGGTTATTTCTCTTGTTTGTTTTGAATTCTTGAGTCATTTCATTTTTTTAATTTTTTCTTTCTTTCTTTGTGTGTATTATATTTGAATATGTGGTATTTATTTTAGGTCAATCATTAAAAAAAAAAAAAGGGCAAAAGAACATTTCTAAAGATTAAAAATTTTTCTTAAATTCTTTGTTTATTGGCCCAATCAAAAAATCAATTTTCATGTCCTAGTTATTTTGTTTTAAAAAAAAATTTTTTATTTTGTTTCATCTTTTGCATTTCATACATCATAAAAAATAATACATGTATCACATCCCATATACATAATAAAAGGTAGTATCAGTTTCACTAGGTTGGCATAATACAAGCATTACATCTCATGTAAAAATATAACATGCACTTGGTAAGTTCATGCATTCCATATAAGCATGTTGTATTAGTCATAGGAATACATCTCATCATTCATGTAAATATGTCATTGCATTTCATGCTTATAGATTCATAAGGTCATATGGAACGTACATTGCATTTCATATCCCACCATTTTTGTAACATATCATTGCATTTTTTACGTATTCATGGTTGACGAAAATTTTTATTTAGGTTTTTGTACATATAAAAATCCATTGTCATAAGTATATATATGCATTCTGTGACATTCTCATATTCATGTGTTCATAAACATACTTTGTGTGTCTTTGTTTTTGTGATAGTCATTCGATAAGGGTAATAGTCTAGAATTTTTTGTTTAAGTTCTGGAATAAAATGTCTGTCTTGGTGGGGTTCAGAGTGACGAAAATGGGAGATCAATTGGAAGCAAGGATTAGTGCTTTGAAGTTGAATCAAGAGGAATTATGGCTTGAGCTTCGAGAAATGAAACAACATATGGTTCAAATGATAAAAATGGTTAGAAGTAGTGATGGAGTTGAGTTTGTTCCTCCTTAAAGACCATTGTCACTTCCGCCAAGTCAAGGTCAATTGGTTCCCGTTAGTTCCAACACTCTGCCAGAGTATGCTAAAGCATTGGGTGATTTGAACAGTGATCGAAGTTTGGGTGAACTTAAGAAAGGAATGGGTGAACTAGCCACGTAAATGACTGAGCTTAAGAGTTTGATTTCCAATAAGGAGTCACCTGGCTTCAAACAACCATCACCAACTATCTCAAGTCCTAACCCATACCTAAAACCTTCTTATGACCATTTTCAACCTCCTTTCCAAGTACCTAGGATTAAACCCTCAATTTTCATGCAACCACCAAGAATTTCACACCTGAACCCATATCCACCATCTCATATTTCACAATCATTTGTTCAGCATGCTATCCCGTCACTACCTTTTGAACCCGATCTTCGACCCAGAGTTTCTCAATTCACCTCGAGACCAACTATACTAGCACATTTTCAGCAAAGTAAACCAATCATAGGACAGAAAAACTCTGGTAACACCAAAGGAAAAGCCCCTATTGATCCAATACCCATGTCCTACACAGAGTTATACTCACTGCTCCTAGAAAACTACCTCATTGCCCCTATCCCTGCTGAACCTCGTAAACCACCTTTCCCTAAATGGTATAACCCTAATGCCCAATATGAATACCATTTTGTTGTTGTGGGCCATTCTCTGAAAGATTGCATAGCTTTGAAACATAAGGTGGAAGGATTGATGAAAGCCAGATATCTGAGTTTTGATGCCAAAATGAAGCCAGTTATTCACGAGAACCCTTTTTTGATCCATGTCGAAATGGTTCAAGGATAGTTATTCTACGAAACGAGATCAGTTGAGTTTGCACACTTATAGCACTCGAGCTAGTACCATAATCATAAAAAATGAAGGTGCCAGTTGAATGGACAAAGTAGAAAAGGCCTAAGGAGAGATCGGTAAAATAGTTACGGGAATGCAACAAAATATGAATAGATAACTGGCAAAATTAAAATAGATGATAATGGAATTGATAAAAGAAAAAAGAATTGTTGAGACGTACATGACAAGGGAGGAAATAGCTATCGAGACACCATTTTATCCATCTGGGTTTACATATGTTCAAGATCTTTATGTGTCACAAGCACCTCCAATAACTTATCAACTTTATGTTGGCCATTTTGCTAAGTTACCATCAGTTCAGACAAATATCAATCCTGGGCATACTCCTCACAACTTCACTACTGTGCCCAATGTGGATGATCATAAAGAATTGAAGAAACTGAAAAAGGTGTCAGATCCATCAGAAGATATAGTGATGAAAGATAAGTATGATCTATTGGAAGAGAGATTGAAAGCAATTGAAAGTCATGATGTGTACGAGAATGTTGGCACCAGTGAATTTAGTCTAGTACCTGATCTTGTTATTCCATCAAAATTCAAAGTCCTAAGTTTTGAGAAGTACGATGGAACAAAATACCCTATAATACACATTACCATGTATTATCGAAAGATGACAGGTTACACTCATAATGATAAATTGTTGATCCATTACTTTCAAGATAGTCTCACTGGACTTACAGCAAGATGGTATGCTCAGTTAGATCGAAGTAAGATTCACTCTTGGAATGAATTAGCTAGGGCCTTCCTAGCACAATACAAGCATGTTGAAGATATGATGCCAGATAGGTTGTCTATGCAGAACATGAAGAAAAGATCAACTGAAACATTCAAAGAATATGCACATAGATGGAGAGACATAGCAGCTAAAGTATAACCACCATTGTCAAAGAAAGAAATTACTATTTTATTTGTCAATTCTTTGGACACTCCTTATTATGAAAGAATGATTGGGAATATCTCTAAAAACTTTTCGAACATGATAATTTTTGGTAAAATTATAAAAAATGCAATTAAGAGTGGCAGGATTAAGTTAAAAGATGCGACAGATATTGAAGAAGAAAGTACATCAGAACAGAATAAAAAAAAGTGCAAGCAGTCACATTGGAGGGGCATCTACCTAATAGCTTTATCTCGTACAATCCTTGTCTTGCTTATCAACCCCATCACCTTGCCATAAGCCATATCTCTCAAAACCCATATCTTTACCAACCAAGCCAGTATTTGAGCTTTCCAGCAAACTCTCATCTTCAAGTGGTCATTCACGATTTTGTTCCCACATTTGAATCCACCACCCGACCAAAAAAAAATTGAAAGAGACCAAAGAATGATCGAGAGAAATTGTCCATCCCTATTTCTCACCTTTTGCCTTTGCTAATAGAAGGTAGATATCTCACTCTTGTACCTCTGAAAACAATACCAAATCCATCAACAAGGAGTTACAATCCCAATGATAAGTGTGATTACCATATGAGGGCAATTGGCCACTAAAAAATGCAGGCAGTTGAAAGAAAAGGTTGAAGATCTTATTAAGAATGGTATTCTGACTCTGGAGGTAATAGAATAATGAAAGTTGTTAACTCCATTCAATTGTAAAATGTGAGAAGTTGAGATGAAGAGAAAGGTGTCAAGTTTTAAAAATCAGGATAGGATGATTTTTTTTATGTATGTAGGACATGTGCATTGTGCTCTAAGAGTTATTTAACTTATTTTGGAAGAATTGAATACTTTGGATTTTTTTCATGAAATTTTCTCTTTATGCATTTGTTTGGATAAAAGTCCCACATAAATAACTTTAAAAAAAAAAGAAAAAAAAAGAAAAAAAAATTTAATTCTGTAATAAAAATGGAAGAATTCTTAAAGAAAATAGTGATTACTGTTAGGAAAAAGCTCATCAAATACCTCCACACCTTTTCAAATACTTTCATGTCCTTAATCACTTAAATGATTGGATTCATCAACCATAACCTTTCAGGGAATGTGAGTTTGAGTTCAGACCTTAAAGGGCCGATAGTTTTTTTCGGGGTAAGGAACAAAAGAGATTAATTTAGAAAGTTTGTTTTGAATTTCAAAAATCATATATTCTTTCAAATTTTCCAATCGATAGTCCAATGTGTGTCAAAATTTTGCTATGACCATAGATACAAAAACACTTGAGCCTTTTCCTTAAATAACCTTGGTTCCATGTCTTAAGGCACATTGAAAAAGAAAATCCCTTTTTGCCTAAGACAATTTATTTCATACCTTTATACCTTTTCTCTTCCTTTCACCAAGAAAATGCTAAAAAAAATTTTGAGCTATGCGATCAATCCTATATGACTTAATCGTCGTTAGAACCTTGAGTAAAAAAGGATGGGGCATAAAAAAATGAAAACAAAAAAAAAAAACAAAATGGACATATTCAATGGTTTGCTCTTCTACCCAAGTGATCATGTTTGAAATGATGAATGTCCATCTTTCTCTATCCTTCTCGTACATAAAAATTATCTATTTGTTACCCATTTGAGCCTATTAAATTTTTTGTTCCAAAATAAACCTTAGCTAAGGATCATTTTCTACATTAGGGGGAAAAATTAGGATACATTCAAGATTAACTTCAAGAAAAGTATCCGATATTGGAAGCATCTAACATGCCCTTCGAAGGTGAAAGTCTGGGGTAAAAAGTGAACAAGGCTTCGATTGAAATTTCAAGATTCAAGAAAGTAAACAGCCAAAGATAAAGTTAAGTATTTCTAAGGCAAAACAAAAAAACCTTAGAGATAAGAATCTGAAGCTTCATTTAGAATTTGAAAAAAAAAATAAAAAAAAGAAAAATATATATACCTTGAAAATGAGAATTCAAGGTAAAAAAAAAAAAGGGTGAGTAAAGTTGCTAAAGCCAAATGTTTCAAAAAAAAAAGGGCAAAAGAAGAAAATTAGAGAGTGCTCATCAGGATCCTTGGCCTAATCACCCTGAATAACATATTTTGAGCCTATGTATCCTTTCTTTTAGAACCTTTAACCTCAGCCTACATTACAACCCTGAAAAGCCCATTTTGATCAAATGTGGATACTTGGATTGAAGAGCAATATCCTTGAATTTGTATATACTTGTCGAATTTTTCATTGATATAAAAAAATATAGCTCTAAGGTGAAAACTCCAAAATGGCAGTTTAGAGCTAAGGTCATTTTTGAGGCCTCATAATGAATTTCAGAGTTCCAAGGTTCTATCCAAAATAAAAGGTTTCGATACAAAGCCTTTTAAAGGACTAGTACCCATTAAAGACCTTTTTTTTTAAAAAAAAAAAAGCCAACCTTAACTTCTTCTCAAATCTTGTTTGAAAAGAAATGACTAATTTTGACTCACATTGGAGTATCACATTTTCAATAAAAAAAAAAAAGTGTTTTTAAAAAACTTATCTCTTTTGAGAACCCAAGAGAAATCCTTGCAACCCTCGTCGAGCTTTCCATGAGATATGTCCACCAGTAAAAGGAGTTGAATTGTCAATTTACCCTCCCATCCTTAAGCTTTTCAAATAGTAATTATCAATTTTCAAGAGATTCAAAAGTCTTGAGTTTTTAATTTTTTCATTCAATTGCAAAGATACTTTATGTGGGATAGTTTTTGATCACTTTTGAAAATTTTCAAGATTATTGAAGCATTTTGTACATAATACTGAGATCATTTTTTGGGTGAAAGTAAAACAATGAAAATTTAAACAAAATTTTTTCAAAAAAAAAAAAATTTTCATAAAAAAAAGTGGGGCAAGAAGAGTTTTTGCATTTGCATCATGGTATCTGCATCACAAGAAAGACATTTGTATTTGCATCACTTGCATTGGCATTTGTATAAGACATTTGCATTCACACCATAAGAAGAATTTGCATTTGCATCATGGCATCTGCATCCTAAGAAAAAGTATTTGTAGGGGCATCTACAAGAAAATGACATTGTCATTTGTATTGTGAAAAAGTCAAATGTATCAAGCATTTGCATTCTTACGTTGGCATTGACATTTGCATTTCCATTAGCATCATTTGATGAGAATAGATATTTGTATCATGTTTACATTTATCAACTTCGAAAAAAGAGAGGCATGTTTTTAAAGTTTTAAAGTCTCTGTTTAAGAGAAACCGTTCTTAATCAAATTTTTAAAGCCTCTGTTTAAGAAGAACCAATTTCAATCAAGATTTTAAAGCCTCAATTTAGAGGGAACCTTCCTCAGAAAAGACCTTTAGAGTCTCAAAAATATCTGATTAGGTGAAAGCCAAGTTTTAAAAGATTTTTAAATTTTTAAAGTTTCATTGCCTCTGGTTCTGGGGAGCATTCAAAAATTTTGAGATTTATAAGACCTCCGAGCATAATCTCTAAAAGCCTTTGTGCACGACTTTCAAGTTTTAAATTTTTAAAGTTTCATTGCCTCTGATTATAAGGAGCATTCAAAGATTTTGAAATTCTGTAAGACCTTCAGGCATGATTTCTAAGACCTCTAGGCATAAATTTGATTCGCGGTGTTATCCCAATCAATTCTATAATTTTGACTTGCGGTGTTATCCCAGTCAATTCTGTAAGACCTTCGGGCACAATTCTGTAAGACCTCTGGGCATAAATTTGACTCGCGGTTTAATCCCGATCATTTCATTAATTCTCTGACATGCGGTTCAGTCCCAGTCATTTTTAATCCTTGACTCGCGGTTTAATCCCTATCATTTCATTCTCTAACTTACGGTTCAGTCCAGTCATCTCTAATCTTTGACTCATGGTTTAATCCTGATCATTTTATTCTCTGACTTGCGGTTTAGTCCCAGTCATCTTTAATCTTTGACTCACGGTTTAATCCCGGTCATTTCATTAATTTTTTGACTTGCGGTTCAATCTCAATCATATTTAATCTTTGACTCGCGGTTTAATCCCGATCATTTCATTCTCTGACTTACGGTTCAGTCCTAGTCATCTTTATCTTTTGACTCGTGGTTTAATCTCGATCATTAATTACCTGACTTACAGTTCAATCGCAGTCATCTCTAATCTTTGACTCACGGTTTAATCTCGATCATTTCATTCTCTGACTTACGGTTCAGTCCCAGTCATCTCTAATCTTTGACTCATGGTTTAATCCTGGTTATTTTATTCTTTGACTTGTGGTTTAGTCCCAGTCATCTTTAATCTTTGACTCGTGGTTTAATCCCTATCATTTCATTAATTTCCTGACTTGCGGTTCAGTCCCAGTCATATTTAATCTTTGACTCACGGTTTAATCCTGATCATTTCATCAATTCTTCGACTTGCGGTTCAGTCCCAGTCATATTTAATCTTTGACTCGCGGTTTAATCCCGGTCATTTCATTCTCTGACTTGTGATTCAGTCTTAGTCATCTTTATCCTTTGACTCGTGGTTTAATTTCGATTATTAATTACCCGACTTGTGGTTCATCGCAGTCATTTCTAATCTTTGACTCGTGGTTTAATCCCGATCACTAATTACCCGACTTACGGTTCAATCGCAGTCATCTTTAATCTTTGACTCGCAGTTTAATCCCGATCATTTCATTAATTCTCTGAATTGTGGTTCAGTCCCAGTCATCTTTAATCTTTGACTCGCGGTTTAAGCCCGGTCATTCATTCTGACTTGTGGTTCAGTCCCAGTCATCTTTAGTCATTGACTCGTGGTTTAATCCTGGTCATTTCATTCTCTGACTTGTGGTTCAATCCCAGTCATCTTTAATCATTGACTCGTGGTTTAATCTCGATCATTTCATTCTCTGACTTGTGGTTCAA